>NW_009693132.1:0-8570 GCF_000703405.1 Apaloderma vittatum | reverse complement strand
GGGAAAGAAGGGAGAACTCTTGAACAGTGGCATTAGAAGAAAGATAAACCTAACAGCTCAGCGTGCTGCGGACAGGTAGTACATCTCTGATCCGCAGTGCCGAAGACGTGCCTGAGGGAGGAAGCGGAATTGCTGTGGCGGCTGGCACTTGCTTCCAGATCTGCTCCTGGATTACATTAGGACTGCCGTATTTGTGACAAGGGTTTCCTGGCCAGAAATATATGTGCATGCACCACCCAGATGGCCTACACATGGACTGGAAGTGCATCCCCACCTCAGCATGTCTGATGTGCTGTGCATGTGCTGTGCAGCTGTGCACATACAGTCAGTCAGATGGATCCAGCACACACTGCGTTTACACTGTCATCCGTACAGGCTATAAACTACCATGGAAGACAGGCGTATGGCACGTGTACACAGTGTAGGATTTCTGTTTGCTTTTTGGACTTCCTACATCCTAAGATTCATCATGGGAGTAAAGAGACAACATGCCTGGGACAATCCAGACAAATGGAGAACATTCTCTCTTACGCATGATTTACCCAGAAGGCGATTCTGTAGAAGTTGGAAGATACCTGTTGTGCATTTACAGACTGGGACACAGTATGAGCAAAACCAATGCTTTGTCCATGAAGTGAAAGAAAGTAAGTGTTTAATACACAACTCCTGGACCAAGCTGAGAATGAAATCATATCAAAGCAAAAATGCACTGTTCAAGCAAGGCAACATAGCTCCCAGATGCATAAACCTTTGGAGTAAAATAAAACCACATGATCCCCATTCATAAAAGCAGCCTTTGGTGGCATTTGCTCTGCCTTTGACTTGCAAACATTCAAGTGTGAAAGCTTTTGCTCATGAGGATATCTTCAGGGCTGTGAATACTCCTACATGTACACTGCCGGTATTAAAAAGTATATATGTATGCAAACCTCTGTGTAAATAGGCATCTACTGTAATGACTGTCTTGAATGCTTCTCTTCATTTTGGGAGTCAGCAAGCAGGTTTTGATGAGCAAAGGCAGAGTTGGAAGAACAGAGCAGTTTGTATAAACTGCTATTATACAGAAGTATTTGAAGGAATGTGTGAAAATCAATTCCGCACTTTGGTAAAGCACTGTCTAGGAGAGAGGATATAATGGCGATTGCTCATAGTGATAGGTGTGCACAGTTTTCATCTGTGTGCAAGTTAAAATTTAATTGCGCTCAAGAAGAGAGGCTGGAAAGATTTACAGAAAGGAAATTGAAAATAAAAATGCAGCCAGCATTTTTGCCAATAACAGAACCTCTTGCGGAACGCTCCTTTCCCTTGTCATTTTAGTTCAAGACCTAAATGTTATTCACTGACACGCAAACTCACAATGACATTTTAAAGCTTGCAGAGTGTGCATGCATCCAGCTCCCCTAGGAAAAGTCAGGCAAACACCTGACGCCTGCTGGGAATTTCGCTGTGGGTGCCAGACAGCTGCTGCCCATCAGTGTTTCCAGGTGTGCTTATTCGGTTGGGAGGTCGCTCCAGCTGCAGACACAATCATAGCAGGGACGCAGGCAGACTGGAGAGACAGAGGACGTGCTCAGATTTTGCTGCTTGGGCTGCTTTGGTTTTGCCCTGATTTAGAGCACCTGGCTTGTTGCGGGATGCAGATGTTTGCTCTGTTGCCCAAGAACCAGCACTTCATTCCCTTTATGATGAGCACTGTGACCTGGGGGAGTTATTAAATCTCTGGTTCAAAAGAGTCTAGTTTTCCTCTCTTTTTGTTTCTCAGCTGACAGTCTAAAGTTCACAAACAGATTAGTGAAAGGAGTATATAGAAATTAAAAACTTAATTTTCAAACTCCTCTGAGTCAAATCTAATTGACAATTTGAATTATAGCCTCTGCTGTTCTTTGTTTCATTTGTCTTTGGGGAAATCCCTGGTTATAGTTTTGCTTTGTCCTTTAGCATAATTTTACAAGCCTATATTTAAAAATTATTCTGAAGCAACTTCTAGAGTCTGAAGCAATTTTAGGACTACTGCAGTGCTGGTGCGAGACCAGGCAATATTCAAAATGAAGAGATTATACCTTACTCAGGAGACTAGGTACCTTTTTTAAGATCATCAATTTAATTAAAGAACCCAGGCACTATACTAGCAGCTAGCTTATGGATCACCATATGCCAGTCAAACATAATGAAATACATGCAAATGTTAGATGGCGTATTCTTTTGTCTCTGAAATTAGCAATTTCAAGGAACACTATCCATGCCATGTGGAGGGATTTACTTATTTATCTGGCTTTACATTAAAAAAAAAAGTACCTATCCAAGTGTGTACCTTTTGAATGATAAGAGAGGTTATAAATAATCCACTGGCAATAATATTTTCTTTATAACTTATGATTTGGTGTTCACACCTTCCATCAGGGATGTCTGCATCCTGCACAACATTGACATCGATTTGAGGTGTCCCCTTTTCTATAAACACGCTTTTGCCTTTGGAGGTTATTTGCACTGAAGGGGGAAAAAGTCATGAAATTGAAGCCCTGGAGCCATGAAGTCATGAAATTGGCCCTGGAGCCAAAAAGTCATGAAATTGAAGCTCAGGAAACACATTTCAACCTTTCTGTCTGAACAGGTTTGTTTTCTTTTCCAACTTCATTCTTCATCATTGTCACCCATCCACTCGGCCATTTGTATTTAGGAAGTCAGGGGACAGGAGAACATTTGCTCTTTGTGTTGCTGCCACCATCAAGAGCTGTAGCAGAAGCTGGAAAGCCAATGGCGTAACAATTCCAGTGACTGTGTGTCTCTGGGAATCTTAAGAAAAACAAATTAAATTTAGTAAGAGACAACCTCACAATGGAGAAATATGGAAATAGTATAAAATACATTGGGAAAAAAAATAATCAAGAGGGTGAATCTGATGTGAGAAAAACTGCAGAAATAATCTTTCTGATTTATACATCTGAAAAGGAAATAGTCTTAAGACAGGTTCTTAAGGATATTACCAGTATATGACATTAAGTTTATGCCAAGGGAAAGGAATTCTGCAGTTCTTTTCTCCTATAGAAATTTGACTTTGATAATATTGCAAGGTCTCTGTGGAGTTCTGTTGGAATAATTTTTGGTACAACTCTGTCTAAAGACTCTATTTCTGTCAGTAAGGGATGATCAGAAGTTCCATAATGACCAAAGTAATATAGTTTAAAAGGTTCTCATGTGAGGAAATTACCTTTCAAGTCAATATATCAGAATGATTTTTTTTTTCTTCATGAATATCACCATTCTTCATTCAATTATTACATTTGCTACTGCTCTTGGCTTACCCTGGAGATATGTCATCACATTCTGATAAGGTCTATTCTTTCTAATACATTCTGGTACAGTGGGAATCAAAGTATTTCCAAAGATGGTAAATCCTAACAACATTTATGAAAAAAAAGGTTTAGATTCAAGGTCTGGTGTGACTTTGTGACTTTGTTTTTCAAAAGTCACTTTTCACATCTATTTTAAAATTATTATCCAAATTATTTTGTATTATTTTCTTAAAATAGCCCTAGTCTATTTTAATTAGCATGAAATTAAATATAAAATCTCATATTTATTAAATGCCCTCATTTTTCTGACACCTGTAATCCTACATATACAGAAAGCTTCTGAAGTGCTGATTGGGACTATCTAATCAATACTTTTTTCATAGCCAAAATTTATATTGTTCTTGTTAAGTTATATATAAAAATAGATATTACATTCAAGAAAGGGTACTGATAAAATATACACATTTCCTACAGTAAGACCACAGGATGTCACTGTTTCTCTTTCACAAGAAACAAGCCTTGGAGGTGAAAGTAGACCAGAATCATTTTTAGATGACAGAAATGCATAGAAGTGACATAAAAAGCACAGAAATTAAGTCAGACGTTTCCTTTTGTATGTGTGAGTCAACCTAGGCAATGTGTTGCCTATGTAGAATAACAATTTAATATTCATTTCAGTCTCATAATGTACCAAGATTGATATATTTTTGGTACATCCCTCCAGACAGAACTGACACATATCAATATGTCCCATATTGCATAAAGAGTCAGGCAGAGCTGAACAGAGTTCAAGAGAAAGTTAATGTAAGACATTAAAACTTCTTGTAGCCTTCCCTATTTAGCACTGAATTTCTAAAATTTAGCACCTTGCACTACCATAAAGCTGGATCTTGACAAACACATACTGCTTCTTGAGATTTAATACGATCCCTCTACCAGATCCTTGGTTGCCTTTGTACATAGGGTTGCTCATCCTAGATGTCCCAGTGGGATGCTGGGAAGTAACTTAGGAGGCTTTAAGAGGTCAATGCGCTTCAGACAGTATTTTTCAGGAGCCTCTGAGGGCACTGCAGAACAAAGTCCTTTTCACACGGTCATCTTGGTGCTTCATTTTATACATGGAAGTTTTTTCTAATTGCAGAACATAGAGGAACTCCCTCACTCCTTCCAAATCTTCTTTCAAAGCACCTTGTTCAGAACTCCACTAATACTGATCTACTGGTTCACACACTTACTGTTGGTTATTGATTCCACTCTCAACTTTCTCAGGATTTTCTGGGGAGATGTTCTTTCTCAATTTGTTCTCTGTCCTGCGCACACTGCTTGCACATGATAAATAACAAAGGCATTGTATTAGTGTCATAGATTTTTCTCATACTCTAAGGTCTAGTGGCATAGGTTTAAAGAAATGTTGTGTGTGGGAGATGGCTGCTCCCTGGTTTTTCTGAAATGGTGTGTGTAAAATGGAGACATTCTGGCGGCACACTTTACTCACCTCTCTGATTTCTATCCTCTTCTTCTCCCAGCTTCAGTAAGAGGGACTCTTCTATTTTCATTCCTTTTGTGGGATGACATGTGAAATATATGGAAAATGTGTAGGAAGATTTTTCACTATCGCCAATTTCATCCCTGCAACCCACTGAGATCTTAAACTGAATCACACCTCGTCTTCTACATGTCTGAAATAATTCCCATGCTATTCTTTAAAACGGCAGCCAGGAGCCAGTGAGAGGCGGGTGCAGTGACATGAGACAGAAGAGAGCACAGCACCTGTGGAAATATTTTTTCTGAAGTTAAGGACTAGGTCATCTAGCATCTCTCTCTGAAGTCCAAAATCCCCTATCACTGAGGAGCTCCTAAGAATAAATATGCTTTTAATCTTCATTATAAACAATGAAGATACTTTGCATGAATCAGTCTCACTAGTCCTTCTTCCAAAAAAGAGAGGAGCTAGCAGTTTGGGGTGAGGCATTGTGTGGTGGTTAGTGAGACATGTGGTGTGCAGCATAAGGACCATACTGGATGCAACTGAAGGCAGTAACAAAATTCCCACCCACATCAGCAGATCCGAACCTGGCCCATAAATACTTTATTTGACAAACCATAGTATAAATGACTTTCTGTTTTAGAAATGGACTTTAAAGAGGAATTGTGAATGCCACTGAGCTCTCACGTGCCAATGGCATCCTTGTTGCCATAGGAAAAGGTGTACTTAAAAGGTGGGGCAAATGTATAGAGATTAAGAAGGGCTTGTAGGACAGGTACCTAAATCAAATATGTGGAGACAAGTGTTTCCTAGAAAAAATTTCCACTGTTTTGGGGATTATTAGCTGAATTAGGCAAAGGTATCCATAGGATGGAGGGTAGGGATATGGTACTCTGTCTATTGATATGAGCTGGCTGGATGACACATTTATGCCTTGAGTTTCCTGATTCCACAAACTGCAGTGAAAACTACCTCCAAGCACTAAATCTGTGCTTCCACTGTGTCAGCTTGTGCTACTCTTGGGGGTCTGACACCAGTGTGGGTGGACACATCTTGAATAGCCTCAGCAATAACCTCAGCAAGGCTAAAACACATAGCAGCAAAAAGAAAGATGCAGCAGCATGATTATCTGCATAGGCTACCAGCTAAACATTCTTCTTATGTGACAAAAGGTAACCCATAATCTTCATTGCAGTATTACTGGGACTGGTTAAAACAGGACATGTTTGCTGCAGTCATACCTTTGGGTGCAGTAGGAGGTTCCTCTTGGCAGAATATGCAAATAAACACACCAACAGCCCTAATTCACACCACATAGTGGAGTTACGGCAGTAATATTTTTTGTCTTTTCCGGACAATGTGTCAAATTTTTCTATGCTCTGAACGAAAGGGGAATTTTATCCAGAAGAAAAAATAGAAGGGATCCTATTAGATAGAAGATAGAACACCGTTGGGAGAGTGAGGGCGTTACAAAACTCTCCAATGTCTTCTTTTTAGCTGTATTGAATTTTTTTTTTCTAATTTCTGTTTCATTTTAAATGAATAAAAATAATTTGTAGGCCTTAGGACCCTCAGGAATACTGAAGCCTGCAGCAAATTTAAGCATACTTACCACTTCAAAGTGAACTGGGCTTTCTCTTGCAGCAGACTATTTAGCATTTCAGGGGGGAAAGATTCCAGGGTACTTCTCACCGCAGATGAGTGTGGAGGAAATGTACTTGGCTTCCAGCAGAAATAAGGTGTTTTTGAAATGTTACCTTTTTTATATAGAGCTGTTCCCTTTAATATCTTCTCAATCCTCTGTGGTCCAGATAGTCACAGCTTCAGTCAATACCGAGCTGCAACATTCAAAATCTCTCAGAATCTGGGCAGATGGACACTCGAGGGCTTTCAAATTGATGAGTTCTGGTTTTGGTAAGCTTAGGCATTTGTGGAGAGCTGTTCTGGTTTGAAGGGAAAATTATTAGAGGTCTTTTCTTGTGTGTTATGACTGGAGTAGCAGATCCCAGCAGAGATCTATACCCAGCCATGCCGTGGGGTCAGCTGATAGTAGATGTGAGATCTTCATCAGTAACAGAGTATCTGAAGTCATGACCTTAGTGCTTTCTGTGTCGTTTACATATTGTACTGGTGGTGGAACAAATTACGAACTTGGATGGAAAATCCTAAATTTAACTCATAGTCCAGCTGAGAGTGATGACTGGAAAAAAAGATTTCATGGGGTTTTAAGTGGGAGAAATTGGAGGGCCAAATCCCTTTTTGTGCAGCTGGAAAAGCGGTACCGACCTGTGGAGGCCACAGGTGCTTGATTGCTGCCTCCTTGGGGAGTTCTGCCAGAATTTCAGATACAGAAAATTTGTTTGGCACTGACAGCATGTCTGCTATTCCCAGTGTCAGACACTTAGTAGCCTTGGTACCTCAGGCACCTACAGGATAAAGCAGTGTATGAGGGGAGTAAGTTTAATGGAGAAGAGATTTGTGCCAAGTCCTTTCGTGACTCTGCCTATAACTGAAAATTTCACTAATAATTTTTCTCAGCTCCTTTTTTACTAATATCAAGAACATATTGAGTCAGTAAGTGATGCATTAAAAAATCCCGATTCCTTTTTAAATCTGTCTGAATGATTGAAAAAATGCCTTTTCTGTTGTGCTGAAAACGATCAGTTCTGAACTGGGGACAACTAGCAATGAGAACACCTTGGTTCAATTCAAAACCCATGGTGAAGCCACATCAACAGTTTCTCATATTTCTCCGCACTCAGAAGTACACAGGCGACATTTCTGAAGATCAGAACTTCACAGGCTTCCTGAAATAAACAGAGTGCAGAGGGAGAGAAAATGGGTGGCTGGAGACTAATGTCCTTCTTGCTTAAGCTAGCAGGTCTCATTATGGTTTTGCATAACTTTCAGCTAACTGAACAAAGTCCAGCACTCAGTGATATTGTGCTCATTTGTTTTATGGGCTAGATCTCTATGGGCTCATAAAACAAGGACTGGATAATGCTTATTCTTAGATTTATTATATTTCATTTTCTAGTACAAACGTACAAGAAAATACATCTAGTCCTCCAGGATTCTTTGTTATAAATCTGAAATAAAATCAACCTAAAATCTAGCTAATTTCAGCCATCAGCAAAAAAAATTCTTCTACTCATTCTTTCAAGAGCTTCCTTGCAACAGCTCCCAAGTCTTTAAAAACAAGCACTGCACTGCGAGGATCATTAAAAACTTTTTTTTCTGACCAAGCGGAGGAAGCAGGTTCAAAGGAGAAGTCTTCCCACAATGAACAAATTATTCTGTGAACATCTGAACTAGTGGAGTAAGAGTTTCTACTAAGCTTTGGCTTGAGATTGACTTTGGCGTCAGAGAAGGTGCTATTTGGACTGACATTTGGAGTGAAATTGTTTCTTGTTCGTGGGGTTTTTTTTCCTGTAGCAAGAGAACCATGAAGTCTTTCTCTAGAGTAGATTCCTTGGTTGCTTTCATGTGCCTATCTCATTAATTGCTTATATTCTTTAAAGATGTTAATTACCTTTGAAAATTCTGCATCTGTATCATATTTGATTGAATCAATCCAGAAGGGTCAAAAACCTTTGTGTCCCCCACATTAAATCCTTTAGTGGGAAGCTGGACTTGCAAAACACTTGATTCTTTAATAATCCTCCTTCCTACGTGATGAGGGGTGACCAGTCTTTGGTGATGGCAGCTATGGCAGTATCCCACAGATGTGGTAGCCTCCGTGTACAAAAGGCATGATATGATAGAAACATAGAATGGCCTAGGCTGGAAGG
>NW_009693131.1:107072-113385 GCF_000703405.1 Apaloderma vittatum | reverse complement strand
TAAAGCAATCTTTAGAGTTTTCCTTAAAAAATAAAAATAAAAAATTTAAAAACCCTCCAAAAGCCCCAAACCCTACGTAGCTGTTAAATACCCTAAACTTGCAAGTACTTGCAGTTATAACACAACACTCAGATCAGACTTTCTCAGCAGTTCTGCTCCCAGGAGTCTTTTCAGAGTTGTTCAGGCATCTGCTTACCTGTTACGAAGCTGATGGTGGAGCTGTCACAGCAGCTCAGCTCTGGGTCCCCCCAAGTCACCATGGTGACCCGGAAATTGTAATACCAAGCAGGCAGTAGGTTGGCTATTCTCTGTAAAGTGAAGATAAACAGCAGCTCAGGAGAAAATCCACCACCAAGAGGCATGACTTATAAAAGTATTTGTAAATCTAGTGCCCACACTTTGTTCCCATTCCTTACTCCCAGGGGAAACCTCTGAAATTTGGATTTTGAATTTGTTAAAAAATCTGTGCAGTGGGAGTGAACACGCTTGCGACAGCTCTGCTCCTTATCCACACGCATGTGGTTTCCAGATCCTACCCACCATGGGAAACTCTCCTCGATTTCCAGAGCAGCAAGAACAATTGCCACAGAGCGATCTTCCATCATACAATTTTTACTTGATAAAGACAGAGTATTTAACTGGAAAATGTAGGCTTCTCTATTTTGATTAAATAAGGTTTGAGGATAAATTAGAAACAATGTTTTTGACTCATATTTTGTCACTTCAGAAGACTTGCTTTTTCCAATTTCCAAAGTGTATTTCACTTTGTGTTATCATTTATTATAAATGAAATATGAATGAAACATAAATGACTTAAGACATAAATTAAATAAATACAAATGAGATATAAATGAAGTATAAAATGCAATTAATTTTATTAAATATAATATTATTTTATTACATGCAATAAATTTGTTATATTACCATGTGCAATATTTAAGTTAAAATTCAAATACTTCTACTGACAGCAGAAAATACTCCAAATATTTAATTTTACATTCAAAATGAAAAGCCTCATGATATTTTTAAAATTCAAAATAAAAGCAAATTGGAAACAATGAAAATTTTCAGAAAATTAGAAATTGCTATTTTTACAGATTTTTTTTTTCCCTAGATACTATGAGGCAATCCAAATATAGCATTTGTATTCTCTTTATACTTTAAAAAAAAAAAAAAAGTTGCATCCAATTAAAATCAAATCTTTGAAGATGCTTGGACTTCTTACGACATGTCCCTGGTCTAGTAATGAAAATACCAACACACCTTTTACAAAGTTATAATAAAGACACAAAGTGCAAAATGAAGAAAGCAACTAAACAGAGTGAGGGGCCAAATTAAATTCCAAAGGTTGTCACTAGATGAGAATGCTTCAGGAAACAATTTTTGATCTAAGCTGTCAGATAGCTGGATTTTTGGTTCCCCTGCCTTATCACTGGTATTGTATTCCACTGCTCTAGAACACACCACTCGGAGACATCAGTAGATCACAGGGAAATTTGTGGGACATGGTGGGATTTTGAAGGACTGCCAGAGAACCCAAATAGAAGTTTGCCAATATCTATCTGCATGTTAAATGCCATAAAAGAAGAACAGGGAGACATTTGTTTTCTAATTCAGGCTTGCTCTTTAAAATCATGCTTTAAGAAATGCTTGCATCGGTTGCAATGTAACACTGTTGCATTTCAGACTGAAAGTCAGACAAAGGAATTCCGACCTGGCTTCCCTGAACAGGATTTGCAACAGTAAAGGACAATATAATCTCGTTTCTAATGAAGCACATTAACTCTGGAAGATGGCCTAACTTCTAAGATGACTCGCATCACTCAGGTATTAATCTAAATCTGCTGAGTCATGATTACAAGATATTAATTGCTCATTTGGTAAATTATTTTTGTTTTTAATTTCCCCAGAGATTTATGTGCTAGATTTACAGTTGTGTATGCAATTACAGTTAAGCTGCTGTAGCCAGTATGACTCCACAAATGATATTATGCAAATCAATTATGATAAATCACCGTGGCTCTCACAAGCTGCAGAGTTATTGCTATCCTTTCTGCATACTCATAACTTCTGAACAACTCATTTCGGCTAAAATTGCTTGCTGCCTTGCGCTACAGCAAAGTCTGAATAAGATCTGTTCACCTTCTCCTGAAAGTAGTGGAAAATCAGAGGAAAATTTCACTTTATTTTTGCAAAGATGGATGTGTTCTTCTAGACACCAGTCTCCACCTAGTTGAAATCCTAGAATATGTCTGTAGCTTCAGAAAGATGAAGGCTATTTTCACAACAGCATCTCTGCAGCTAAGCCTTCCAGATGGCATACTGCAAGACTAGCCCACAAGTCTCAAATCTATATTAACTATAATAATTATTTGGATAAGGCTTCAGACTACTCCCCCCCGAGAAGATGATGGAATTTTTAAGGCCCTGACTGACAAACTGACCCAAAACCTGAAGCTGCCTCTGGACTTGCTGAACAATTGTCAACAAAAAAAAGAGACTCATCTCTTATCTCATTTCTCTGCTTATAATTTAGCAAGGTTCAGCTGGCATTCCTTCACTTGAGAACAGAAAATGCTTCTAGCATCCTGGCCATTTTCTCTGCTTTGCCTGGAGAAGTGGGCCAGGCTTAAAGGCATATATACATGTGCACGGGGGAAACGGTGGGCAAAGAAATGTCACAAGGTGCCAGGGACACACAGGCATGGGAAAGCAGTAGTCAGTATTGGTCACTTTACCACAGAGGCAGTTAAGGAGACAGTTGCTGCTATTTCATAGTAGGTTGTCCACTCAGAGGTCATTGTTGATGGGTTGAAGTAAAACATTTCTACAACATATTTCCTGAACACCCCAAGGAAAGGTCTGTTCCAACTCAAAACCACAGCAGTAGGTCCCAAAGGGTAAAGTGTCAGATCCTTTATTCCAGTGGGCACTATAAACCAGAAATTGCGGTTAGTAATGTGTGTGTTATCAGTTACCTTCATTTTAAAACAACGCATTTCCTTAAACAAGGCCTCCCTATTTCTGGTTTGTTCCTGACTTTAATTCCCAAGAATTTCCTCGTCACATACAGTCAAATACCATTTTTTTCAGCATTTGTCCTCCAGTTTGTTACACCTGTTTTTCAGAAATGACTACAGGCTACTTGGTGCTGGCTGCTTAGCCAAAAGTATCAAAAGCCATAACACTTTGGAAGATGAAGACTGTGAGAAAAAACTCTTATGTCTAGCTCTCCTTCCCTGGGGAACCTACAGGTGCTGTCACGCATTGCTATTCTTGCCTCATAGATGATAACACTGAGAAAGAGTCAAGCGATTACAAAAATGTCATATAAAGGTCAACTTCTACAACCCTTACTTGTCTGGAAAGCAATTATTCTTCATGACTCAACTGAGGCTCCTTCACTAAACATTTTGCTAACATTTGCAAGGGTTGCAGAGCCCCAGCTATTGCACACCGGGTCAGAGCCAAGACCAGCACCCAGATTACTTCAGCTCATGTTAGCACACAGTTGCCTTTCCCTTCATAAATCACTTACCACATCTTTGCTTTGCTTTCTCTAAAGTGTTAATACTTGCCCAGTGAAAGTGAGGCTTAGGGTCAGCATAGAGAGAATTGAATACTTTTAAAAATGTATTTTATCTTATTTCAGTTTCATTTACCATTAACCAGAACCGATAATTTCATGGAACAGTTTGTTTTGCAGTGCTAAAATTTTAATATCAAATTCTATATCCTGTTATGAAATGCTCTTTTACTGCATAAAAACATCCT
Organism: Apaloderma vittatum; assembly: GCF_000703405.1. Taxonomy (NCBI): domain Eukaryota; kingdom Metazoa; phylum Chordata; class Aves; order Trogoniformes; family Trogonidae; genus Apaloderma; species Apaloderma vittatum. The sequence goes on along the minus strand of NW_009693131.1, from coordinate 109,611 downwards.
CTTTATAATAAAAATCCCATGAGGTGTTTTGTTTAGAAACTGATGATGATTTTGAGTTTAGTAAGAACCTTTTATGGTTGCAAGGGAATAGAGAAAAGTAGAGAAAATTAAGGAACTTATTTACTTTGAGAATATATGTTTTTACTGTCTCAAGTGAATATAGAATTTTGCAGCTTTCTGAAATAACTATAGCGAGAAAAAAATCAAAAACATTTTAAAAAATTGTCCAATGACAGAGATTTTAATAATACAGTACATACATTTTTTTACTTGATATTTTTTCATTTACTGAAATATACCATACTCTCTTTTTAAACGTTTATTCAGACCCAATTTATGAAAACAGATAAGCAGATTGCCTAGAATAAAAAGGCTCTCACAATATTACCTAGTCTACATACTTCCTTTCACTTAAGGAATCAGGTTTTTTGTTTGTTTTTGTTTGTTTCTTTTTTCTTTTTCACTTTCTTGCCTACATCACAGAAAGGAAGCAGAGTGGAAAATACTGATGATCTCTATCTTTGAGCCACCTGCTCTTCCAAAAGGCAGATTACTTGTCAGAAGGAGAAGCTGGGTGACTCGGGTTAAATATTTCCCTGAATCTCTTCCTCTTTACCCTTTCTCTTCCTAATTCCATTTGTTAAAGTGGTAGCCTTAACAAAATAAACGATACTGAAACTAAAAGGTACTGAATTCCATCCTAACTGACTCTTAGGAGCCTGAATGGGGGCGTGGGGGCAGCAGCTCTTCCTGCTGGCCATAAAGCCACATTCTTGAAAATGTTACTTTTGGTCTCAGAGGGTGGTTCTTACCTTCAAATCTTAAGGAAGAGCACATCAGAATTTATTGTTAAACTCAAGAAAATCAAGGCATACACAAAGCAAGTTGGTGATGGTCATGTAGTACTGTAGGAGGTAAGTCGAGTCTCCCAACTCTTAGCACTGTGACCTTCAGCCTGGGCCACATTACATCCTTCGTAAAAGCACATTTTAACAAATGTCTTAAGAGCAGTCCCACACGCTGCCTGAGCCAGTGTGAACAAATCACCTCTAGGAAGTGCCCACACCCCTCCATGCACCACAGACAACCTGCAGCTCAAGTTGGCTATGCCTAAGTGAGGTGATTCCCACCCTAAATGACATAGACCACAAGGACTCCTAGAGACACACATATGTTCAGGTGTCCAAGGGTAAAGACCATTCTTTCCTCCAGACACTCCATTATTGAATCCTGGCCACAACTGCTCTCTAGTTAGGTTTGGAAATAACTTAATATTTAAATGTGAAATATGTATCTATACTGAAGGAGTGTTTTCCCCACCTCAGTAATGGGCTAGAAAACACAAGAAAAACATTCCCCGTACACGTTCATTACATTTGAAATAACCAACGTGATAATCTTGTACTCCTTCATGGGCTCTAGGACTTAATGAATATACTACATATATTTAAAACCAAACCAAATCAAAGACATTTCAAGCAGTATATGTAGGGGTTACCAATGGAAAATGTAACAGGATCAGAAGGCGGTCCAACCAACGGTCCTTTCCGTAAGTAAACCACAACTTGGTACTGGGCACCAGGAACGAGATTTTCAATGAGGCTGCTGCTTGAATTCACCTAATAGGAGGGGATCACATCAGATATGAAGCATTTACTTGGTTAATTAAAAGAATATTGAGATAGTACTTGAACTGCTCCACTTAGAAAAGGCATATAAATATCAGCACCAGCAGCTAAAACTCCATTTGGTAAACCCAAAATGGCAAAACTGTGAAAATGGTCAAGATTGACTTGACAAATGATCTGACTCAGAAAATCACACTTGCCTTGTGGTGTAAGGTCAGCTGTCACACTGCAGACCAACTCTTTCCTGCTGTCAAAGTTTATTGCAATATTCTGGCTATATTGTTCACATTCAGGTGATATTATTCAGGCTGGAGTATGTAGACGGTGTGTTTTCAATGAAAGCCTGAGGCTTTTCATCGGCTGTCTGATTCATCTGCAGCTATGTGAGATGAAGGCAGGGTTATGGGAAACCTGTCTCCTGAATGTATGTGTTAAGTGACCGCATGGCGAAGTCAGAGGAATTACTCTTGTATACCTCACCTGCATAGTTCTACAAAACCTAAGGGACATGGTGATTTGTCTTTTCGGTTTGAAACATCACAATTAAAATTTCTGCTGTGCCACACAAGGTTTTGGTCAGAGGTGGAGGAAGACCAAGTGATTCCGAGTCTGATCACAGAATCACAGAATGTCAGGGTTTGGAAGGGACCTCAAAAAACCCCCAAAAAACGTCCAGCCCCCCTGCCAGAGCAGGATCACATACAGTAGGTCACACAGGAACGTGTCCAGACGTGTTCTGAATGACTCCAAAGAAGGAGACTCCACAACCTCCCTGGGCAGCCTGTGCCAGGGCTCTGTCACTCTCACAGGGAAAAAGTTTTCCCTAATATTTTTGTGGAACCTCCTGTGTTCCAGCTTGTACCCATTGCCCCTTGTCTTGTCATTGGACATCACTGAGAAGAGCCTGGCTC
>NW_009693131.1:300-106794 GCF_000703405.1 Apaloderma vittatum | reverse complement strand
GATGCCATTGGCCTTCTTGGCCACGAGGGCACATTGCTGGCTCATGGGCATCCTGCTGTCTACTAGCACCCCCAGGTCCCTTTCCCCTACGCTGCTCTCCAGCAGGTCAGTCCCCAACCTATACTGGCACATGGGGTTATTCTCTCCCAGATGCAAAATTCTACACTTGCCCTTGTTGAACTTCATAAGATTTCTCCCCACCCAGCCCTCTAGCCTGATACTGTGTAGAAAAGTCTCATCTCCTGAAGAGCCAGCTAACAGCAAATGCACAGAGCGGCTCTGAGGAAAGGACCCCTTCTAGAACTCCAGGCTGGTATTTCTTACTAACACTTTCTTTGCAACCTTTCCAAAGTCTGTATCACAGCCACTTTTGCACTGGTGGTTTACTACAATGGACATAAATGTATCATTGCCAGCACAGATTTAGTGGGGAACAGAATTTAACAGTTGCTTTGGACAGCTAAAACACTTTCAAGTCATGAACAACATTAGAGAAGGATAGAACTCTGCAATGAATTTTACCCTTTTCAGCTTGTCAAGGAGAACTCAAACCAAGAGCCGTTAATTATTCCCCATATAATCTGATAAAATTTGATTAGAGGTGGTATGAATATTTGTAATGACAGAAAGAAACAAATAACTGTAGACCATTCTACCTACATGCAACAAACATGCATTTGCCTTTGCAGATATCTTGTTTATTGACGCATTAAGTTTAGGTACTTGGTTTTGAGTTTGTAGATAAATCCTATAGTATTTACTTTAATCATTGATGTATATACTTGTGATCTGTAGTTTATAATCACCTACTCTATTGTTTTCCTTCATGATCAAATGGCTGCCCTTTTAATAGATGGAAGGAGAATAACTCAACGAGATTACAAGTTGATTATGAAAAACAATTCTCAAATTGTCATGAAAAGGCACTTCCACACATTTAAGTTCACAGCCATTCTTGGAATAAAACTCAAAGCATTTTACAAAAAATAATTTAAAAATACATTTTTTAAAGGATGCAGACTCTCTGCATTAATCAACTTGCAGGGCTAATCACAAAGTTGAAAGAGATGAAGATTTAGTGTGAGTGCTAGCGGTCTCCTGTGGGCTGAGGGTGCAGCCGGGCTGCACTGCAGTCCTTTGCAGACTCCTCCATCACACACATTTGGGGATCCAGACAGAAGTTGAGGCTCTGCTCAGAAAATGGCTTTTTTAGCATCTTGGTAAAGTAACCGAGATGTGGGCTAAAACTTCTTTGTAAGTGAAGCCACTTGTCACCAATCCATCATAGCCACATGATCTGACATGAGGTTGCGCTCACGAAGGATTTCAAGTAACAGAAACTGCCATATTTTGGGGTTCAGGATTCTTGATTGTTATAAATACGTCTCACGTAGAAACCTTAAAGAAGTGTTGTCCATCCAAATTCAGGTGGCCTGAATTATTATTTACTTACAGTGCCAACACATTTTCTTACGGATTAAAAGAAAACTTGACTTCTGATCATGTCTGAACTTCCAGAAAGTTGAGAGTCAGGTTTTGTATTCCTGTGTAGGATATCTAAGACAGAATTTATGCTAGTTTGATGATAACCATGCATGTGAGCTCTCTCCTTAATACAAATGGATCATAGCACAAGCCTAAGCATTGTTACAATATGGCACCATTGTGCCTACTGCCACAAAAATGTCTCAAAGAGTACAACATAACTCACAAGACTGAACAAAGGATTGACCACTGGCAGTCCAACTTAAATACAATTTTAACACTACTGTGGTTTACTACACATTTTCATTCCTGAACGCTCTGCTCTCCTCTCTGCTCTGCATCAGTCTGGTCTCTAGACTACACGAGGGTGCACCTACTGTTGTGCTCTGCAGCCTGGAGCCTGATCACGCCCTTGGGCACAACGATCCCCAACAGGAGGATGATGAGTAATGTTCTCCTGTATTTGAAAAGGCTCCAGCTTCTGACCCTTACCTCAGTGCAGTAGTTTTTTTCAAGTCTTTGACTTTCCTTTTGCTTCTGACAGGTCAGGGACACCACAGACACGATGGTGCTATTGCTGCCGCTCTCTTGTGACGCTGTCCAGGACGTCAGGGCAGTAGTGGAGCTTAGGACTGTCACAGTCACATGCTGGGGCTTTTCAGTGAGCTCTTCTATCCATTCACCTGTTGGGCCTGGAACATATCCCAAAAGCACAGGTGAGCAAGCCACTCGATGCATTTGAGGCACATATGTTAAAACACTTTCCTTTCAGGCAATTATTTATTACTAGTGAAAGAGGCTGGAATGACAGGTGTCCATCTCCACAGCCTTTGGGCAGTGAAGATGGTAGTCCCCGGAAAACAGCCTGCGGCTGGTGATATTTTACCTGTAGTGGAGCAGATGACAAGAGAAATATCACTGTTTGAAAATTCAGATGGCAGTATTCTCTGTTGCTTGCCAGAAAACACCCAGCACTATCAGATTTGCTCCAAGGGAATGTTTAAAAACAGTGTTATCCAATAATGTACAGATTGGCAAACATTAAAGGATAAGCACATAAAATCTTTTACCTCTCCACATACTCTCCACATATCCTTCAAGTGTACTACATCCTTGAAGTGTGAAAATCAAATTCATAGAGGTTACCACAGTGAAGAATCTCATTCTCCATCGGACTTTTTGAAGCACTTGGTAGAGGACACAGGTTTAAACATAGATAAAAATAACAATTTGGAAAATAACTTCAGCCAGACTTGGTCAAAATTTCAGATTTCATGAAAATCATCAGCTTTTCTTGTCACTTTTAAGTAATGCTTGTGACAGCTCTTTCCTTAACATTCCTTCCTCCATGCAATTCTAATGGTACTTTACATTCTTAAAGAAAATAAAATGAATCTGATGTAAGATCAGCCTATAAAATTAGACCATCCATACTGCTCTCTGGGTGCAACAAAAATGTTGTGTAATGCAAGCCAGTAATTTGACAGGATGATTCACTGACTGAGTGCTACAAGGATAAGATAAGGCTGAAGCAAAATTTATTCATGACAGCAGACCCACACCTACTCAGGAACAAATAGGAATTTGATCATTAGATTAGTCTTCGGAGGCAGTGGACGTATGTGTAGCTCTTACTATTCAGAAATTGCTTCAGCATTCACTTTAAGGGAACTAAACTATCTCATGTCACGGCCCAAAGTTCTAGTCCCCACACAAAAGCCTACTTAATCAGACTCATAAAGGGGAATGGAAAAGCAATTTCACCTTAAGAGTTCCTGTGCACATCTCACATTTGGCATACTACCAGAAATACATATAAAATCTAACTAAAATATTAAGGATCTCGTGTTTGACAGACTAAGTAAGATAACTGCTTGTTCTAAAAGCCTACAAAACTAACAGACCAAACCCACCCAAAACCAAATGTTCTCATGCATTACATGTAAAATGAATATATTCATTATATTCCTTTAACATCTTAAGACATTATACACAACGAGATTCAGGTCCATCCTTAGCCTAGCAATCCATACACCTGTATTTGGATTATTCTCATTTCTCTTAGGTCTTTATCCCCAATGAGCAGACTTTATGGAGGACCCTGTATTGCACAGTGCTTAATGGAAATAAGTCACACCTTGTAAAATGGAATAACATTTGTTACTAGTAGCAATGCTACGTAGTTTTTTGATATACTTAAATACCTACATATATTTTAATGCTTTGCCTATAATGAAGCTCTCTAACAACTATTCCTAAAGAAAACTAGAAGACAGTGAAATTACACCACCAGACACTCTTGCTTTTGTACATTGTTTCCTCTTTTCTCTTTGTTTTCCAAGTATTGTTTCTTTCAACTATAAAGTTGTGGAAAACATAGGAACAATAGTGGAATTCTGATACATGCAGTTAAGCATAAAGGTGAATTTAAGCCTAAATAGCTAGTATTTGTAAAAGTTGTGAGCTACTGAAGCCACATTTTTTTTTAGTAATGTACGTAAGTAATTTAGCACATTTCCCTTTAATATAAATATTTCTGCCAGCCCTAGCTACCATGTCTTGTTGCAGCATTCACAATTCAGGGGAGGCACTCTCCTCCAACATGTAAAATAATCTCATTCTATGGGCATTATCTGTTTCTTTTTGTAGAAAAAGGTACAAAGGTGACTACAAACATTAGAAGGATAATAATTTGAATTTGCCAACACCCATCTCATTTGCTGATTTAATCCTAAGTCATAGTATTAGTTTACACAGTGATTACTTTGTCTTTTACTAAATCTTCAGTTAAGAAACACTGGGATTCTACAGGGAAATAATAAATTACTACTTCTCCTCTGAATTTAGCAAGCTGAACTATTTAATTTAATGTAATTTGCCTCATGTTCTCTCAAAGATCATGTAATTTCAGAGTTCAGTGTTTCATTGTGCAATTCCCAGATTCTCAGCCCAAGATGCCCTTTATCCCTAACCCGGCACATAGAGCCTCCAGGAGTAAGGAAGTTAAGTATTTTCAAGAATCTCTATAACTACCCATTTAATTATTGGAATTATATCCTCTCTCCTTGAAAGATGTGAGAGGGGAACTTCTGAATGCTGGGCAATGACTCTATCAATGACTCTACGCTTTCAGTTCTGAGCTCTGCCAAGATGGCACAATGAAGGCCCATCCAAGCAGGGTATAATATGTAGCATTTTTCTATCTTTCCTTCTCGAGCACTGGGAATTCCGGAAGACCAGACTCTTCTGATCATGCAGCAGATGCCGCAGTCGTCAAACTCTGTACGTTAAAGTTATATTGGTCTGTGAGAAAAAGACCGATTTGTTGGGATACTTACTGATGTAAAAGCTAAGAGTCTTTGCTGGTTGACTTCCCCGAACTTCACAAGAGCCAGACGAGCTAAATGTTGTTACAGACAACTTATATTTTCCTGGTTCTTTCAGTTCAGCTACAAATTTGTGAATGTCCTCACTTACTGTCAAAAATTCCGTGGAGTTCTCTAAATCAGACGGGAAAAAGAAGGGTGGATTAATTGAAATTTGAAGGGCTCCAGCCAGTAAGAAAATGATTAATATCAGAAATGCTAATACTATTTCTGCTGTGGGATTAAAAGGTATCCAAAAGGACTGGATTTATGTGGGTAGTTTTATTTCTTGTCATCAGCACAACAGTAATTAATGACCAAGGTTGCATTATAGGTGTGGAGAACAATAAACCCAGGCCAAATTTTCATTCCATAGAAGGGATGATAAAATAGGGTTGCCATGACTGTGCAAGTGAAAAACAGCATAGCATGGAAGAAAAGTGTTCCAATATTCTATCTTCTGCATTCTTATTCAACAAAAAAGAAAAAAAGTTTTTGCCCTCAGTGTGGGAAGGTTTATGAAAACTGCTTGTCAGGAAATAAAATTGACTTGCATAAAGATTTTAAAAGATAAAATCTTTAAGCAATATGGCAATTTTCTTGTAGCTCCATCACTTGAAAACTCTTCCCGTTCTCCACCGCAGCTTCCTTATGGCCTATGGAATATGTTTAGTATGTCCTCTGAGACAAATGTTAATCTGAATTTAGACTATCTTTTCTCTATATTCCTTGCAGTCAAGGTCCTCCTGAGAACCTTTCTCAGTGGCAGACAAACCTACATGGCACAACGTACCTTCATCGTCTGAAATTTCTATCAGCTTGATTCTCTTTTCTCTAATACCGGAATGCTTTTACCATAACTGCTGTGTAAACAGTGCAGTAGTATGTACATCAGTATAAATTTTGTTTAACAAAAGAGAAACTATGATATACCTCTCCTCCCACACTTTTATGATGTCCAGCCAGAACTAGTTGCTATTCAAGGCAAGAAACTTCTCCAGAAGTACAGGAGATCACAGAATCAATCATAGAAGCATAGGATATTTAAGGTTGGAAGGAACCTTGAAGATCATCTATTTCCAACCCCTCTGCTGTGGGCAGGGACACCTCTCTCCCACTGGACTAGGTTGCTCAAAGCCCCATCCAACCTAGCCTTGAACACTTCCAGGGATGGGGCATCTACAACCTCTCTGGGCAATCTGTTCCAGTGCTTCACCACTCTCATGGTGAAAAATTTCTTCCTTATATCTAATCTAAATCTACCCTCTTGCAGTTTCAGGTCATTGCGCCTTGTCCTATCACTACAGGCCCCTGTAAAAAGCCCTTCGCCAGCTTTCATCTAACAAAGCCCTCTGAAGCACAGTACTAGGTAATTAGTAATTCATAGAGCAGAAAACGCACAGATGGAATTACAGAAAAGAGGTACAAATAAGGCTCTGGTTTACCTTCCCTTTCAATATTGATATGGAAACCATCAAACGCAGTAGGTGGCTTTGGTGGTAACCAGGTCAGCACCATTTGGACAGGAAGGAAGGAAGGGGGCTCTGGTGTGAACTTTCCAGATGTATTGACGTCATTGGCCTCGTAATCACTGGAAACTGCATTGACAAACTCCTCTTCACCCTCTGATGACTCTGCTTCGTTAGACCACCAGTATGGCTGTGATGTGGTTTCATACTCAGTGCTGTTATAGCGGTACTCTGGCCAAGCTGCAGATGTGTTCGCTGCTGGAATTTCAGGTGTATTGTCAGGAAAATGGCTAAGTTTTTTTTTCCTTATGATTTCTTGTGGTGCCATGAATGATTCTTCTGCGAAATTCCCGCTGTGCTCTTCCCAATTGTTTCTGTTGATTGGTACAATCTGAACAGAAATGTTTCTAGGTGGGTAAGGAACTAGAAGAGAAGTAAGGGTTAGTCTTTTAATAGGCATGTTCCGTGCAGCTTTGCAATGTGTTAATTCCCCAGAGAAATATTGTTTGCAGAAAAACAATGCATCGAGAGAAATTCTGAAATAACCTCTTCTTATGAAGATTCTCCCTTCCCTTACATATACTTATAGTGGAAGTGATTCTAGTGGAATCAAGATGAGTGTAAATTCTCAAAAGAAACACAATTCAGGAATACCAGTAAGAAAAGTTAAAATGAAGTCACAGTAAATCAGACTTCAGTGCTGTTACAGCTGCAAGGCTACTTGAGGGTGAATTTGTAAGACTGGACCTTCATTTGTTTTACTGTGTCTTCCAGAAAGAACTTGATCATGGAATAAAAGACTTCTGTAGAAATGAATTGAAAAACATATGCAAAACTAATATATGGCATACCTCAAACTTAAAAAGTATGACCTTCACATTGCTATGGGGCTTTTCATGTGCTTTTAGCAGCCACCTTTTCAGAAGCATTAAATGTCAGTTTAAATTTTAGTATTAGTGAAAGCTTGATCTTAAGATATGGGGCTCCAGAAGACAGGACTTCAGCACGCAAAGAAGTTACTTCAGCTTATGCCATGAGGTGAGCACATAGCTTTTTGTCTGCCTTACTGTAATTGCTTGTCTGTCTGGCTTTATACATGATAAGTGCAAGGAGCCTCTGCAAACAATTTTGACTGGCACCTTTCAAGCTGAGAACTTACAATACACCTCTCCCATCCCAGCCACAGCCACTAATACAAAACCAGTCACTACAATCTTGTTGCAGTCCATGTGAAGAATGAAAGATGGGAGGGCAGCAGGAAACAAAAATGTGACCCTGCTAGTTTGCCTTCTTATGTTTCAATATCTTGAAAACTTTATCCAGGATCCTCAGGAGAGAACTTAGCTGGCATCAGTTGGATTTGCTCTGTCCAAGGCAATGGACCAACATCAGCGTATTCATCTGAAGATTTGGCCTTTTGATTTTACCACTGGTTCATTTCACTTTGGACCCTGGAAAATGTCTGTGGTCCAACAGATTATTAGAAAAATTTTGGGCACCATCCCAGGACCAAATTAAATTAGTTCTGGATCCTGAACAAATGCAATTTCCAGCCTTTGCAATATTGCTGTCTCGGAAATTAAAAGTTCATGCTTCAGGGCATAAACTAGCCACCAAGTGGGGTGACTATGGTGTTCTTATCCATGACAGAAGACTTCACAATGAGAAAGGCCTTTTCCAATGGTTTATATATGATTCATTGCACAAAGAGACAGACCAATATAGATAGATCAATAGTACACTTACTGCGGCTATTCCTGTGCCTTAAAACTTAATTCCTAGCACAAGGCCTAGGATATCTCATGTGATGCAGAATTTATTTCTTAAGAAGCAAGCTTTACAACAGAAACGCTCATGCAAATTTTCCTTTGCACTCTATTCTACACATCACCCTAAGTACCCGCCACGGCATTCTCCTCTGATGCTCCTGGTCAGGAACAGCCTCCAGGACTGCTCCCCCACGCCCCCTCCTCTCTACAGGATCAGTCCCCTCCCCAGGGCAGAAAGGAAATCAGCCATACAGACTTGGAGCAAATGGTACATAATAATTTTCTTCACCTGTTCTGTGTTGTTTGGGCTCATGCTGGACCCCACTGTATTCCACTAGTGTGCTTTTGTTGAAGGTTGCCTCCGATACCAACTGAAATGTGATGTTACTGTAGCATATACCTGGCAGCCAGTGATTAAAAACTGTTTTACCTTTAAAGAAATCTGCAGAAGGTGTAAAAAGAAGAAACGGAAAAAAAAAAAAAAGAGGAAAGTGCATCAAACATTCACTTTCTGATAATGCAACTGCACACGCTGAACTGGCAGTGTTTCAGATGTTTAAACATTGCTCAGCCTGGTCTGAAACATGGAATTTTAATAATTCTGTTTGCCAACATTTTCCCTGGCTGTCAAAGACACTTTGCTAAAAAAAATATATAAAAAGCCAAGCATAAGAAACATGAACTACTTTCTACAGGAAAGGGAACTGAAATTGGCAACCTGTTCCACGTGATGCCAAATATCTCAGAAGAGCATCTGACAGTTTCTTTAACTGCTGCACGCAAAAGCCTCCTTGGTCTTTTGCTGATGGAGGTACAACATTCAGGGTTTATGCTCAAAGGACCACCCGCCACGCAACCTAGCACAAGCTGTGGCACTGGGAGCGGAGCTCACATCCACCATTGGTACATGTGCAGCCTGAAGAGAAGTTGCTTAAGGCTATTTGGTTACAGGAAAGAGAGTGCAAGTTGATTAGTGAATCTCTTAATTCAGGTTGACTTCTCTATTTATGAGCAGCAGCAGCTGCAGTATCACAGCCCCTGGAACTATGTATTAGCTGTAAAAGAAAAAAATTACTGCTGGTATCCTTTTTGTTCTCTAGAAAGGCATCACCTATATTTTGTGCTATGATTCAGAATCACCCTTTCTAACCTCTGGAACTTGACAGCATTGAAAATGTAATTTCTAGCCTCACACTGTATTGAAGCAAATAGACTCCAAAATATTCTTACCTCCTTCTGGAGGTGTGTTATCTCCCTCTGCTGACTTTAGAGAGAGCTTATAGTGACTAGACTACTACTTTGGGAGCCTTAGTTCAGCACCTAAAATTCAATCCAGAGCCTACCGGATTGCTCAAAGGCATTTTACAGACACTATGCAATATTAAACCATTGGAGCTTCAGGGCCTGAAGAGTATGTAGGTGCCTTTCTCATATCTTAGGATGCTTTCTGGTGCATAGTCCCACTGCTATCTCTGAGATAGATGCTATGCTTAAGCTATACAAAAGGGCAAAAGGGATTTCAGTTATAAGTAAATAAAAAAGAAAGCATAACTTACTCACTAGATTGTTCAGGTGGTTAGATTGGTTGTTTAAACTGTTTTGACTGACTGTTTATTAGATTGATTGCCTTTGGTTAGATTATTTTCAAAAATTTGAAATTTATAATATACAGCCAAATTTATTATCTCAGGGACAATACTGAATGCTACAGTAATATACAATACTATACAACATGGCACAATTAGCATTCTGTCACCATATGGTGATACAGAGCTAACACAGGTTTAAATCCTGCTCCAGGAATCACACATATTGAATGGGTTTCCCAGCTCCTAGAAGCTATTCGCCAAAGAGGAAACCTTGATCAGAGGGAAGAGACTGGAAATGTTTCTAATGCTTTTGGGTGACACAGGAGGTCCTCCAGGGATTCCAACAAGCATATCTAGAAAGCAAAACCATATCTTTTCCTACTAGGTTTTGGGTTTCTTTCCTTTTCCTTTGTTTCAGATTGCACAGCAGCAGGGAAGATAAAAAATGGTGGAAAGAACTAGAATGGGAAGTAAGTTTAAATCCAAAGTGAACCATCAACTCTGTTTGAAGACCTATCCCTTACTTTATGATATAAAAGTTACTATATAAACAGACACTTTACTAGAAATATAAATCAAATATAAATCATTATAACTAACACATGTCAAAATCACACCTAAGACCACTGTTTAAAATGTTTCCAGCAGAGTGAGCATTAAGTTTTAGTGGAATAGTTTCCTCCTACCTTTGTACAGCATTGTTCGGTAGTCTTTTCCTTCCCAATAGCTTATATTTACCCTGGTAAAAACATTGTACTTCTCTGGGTACTGAATTTCAAACAATACTCCTGTTTCTGGAGATGGTTTATAATCATAGATAGAAACACTGCTCACAGGAAGGGGTTCTAAAGGATATACAAATAAAAGGAAAAAAGGAAGAAAGGAGCAGATTAATAGGCAAACTGAGTTCTTCACACACACCACACCAACGAAACATGGTTTTGCTAGGCATGACACAGACACTTGTAACTCTACTAAGTAATACTCAGGGCTTCATGAAAGTCTGTTGCAAAGTTTCCTGGGATTTTGTAAAAGCCCATGTTTGTGTGTTTTCCCACAAAACAATTAATGTTTTTGATGCTTACACTTTAACAGAAGAATTTCCTTATTTATCACAAAAAATCACATTGAAATAGCAGTTATTATTTAAGCATTCACAGTCATCACCATGGAAAGAATTTTATCTTTTATGTTTGCCAATCACATAAAAGTGCCCAGACAAAAACACCAAAACACTTGAAATTGTTCATAGCTTTGACACAAATGTGAACTTTTAAGATTAGCTGAGAAGCTTATCATGTAACAGCCAAAGCAAGCTACCTGAATAAAGATTTTTTATTTTGATATGTATTAATCACTTTTATTTCATGGGTTAATTACATAGTCCCCATTCCTACTATATCTGAGAAGGCCACCATCTTCAACATATTCAACCACATGAAACTTCTACACAATATAGCAGTACCATTACCATTATTTCACAGATAAAGAACTGAGGTCCAGAGAAGTAAAGTGGTCTACTAGAGGGCACAGGGGAAGCCTCTGCACAGAAAGAAAGTAAGTGAGGAACTGCTGATCTAGTGCTCCAAACTCTGAGCCACCTGGCTACAAAAAGTAAAACAAAAAGACCTTGTTTCCTGTGATGCAGCAATTAGACTAGTGTAGCTCCATCAACTATGGAAAGCTGTGTCAACTCACTGCAGATGCATTGTTGCTAACAATAAGAGTCTCAGTTTTATTTAGCCTTCTTTATCCATGCACATACAAAAATATTACCCTTGTGTTCAGTGCTATCCTTAGCCAGAAAATAATTATAGCAAACATTGATTATAGCAAACTATACGTTGGATAAAAGGGCCAAGCAGATATTCAAAACACGGTTAGTTGCAATTTGTCATACCAATGTATTTTAATAGAGGTAGTTAATGCATAACACCCACAGTAATTATGCCTACATCCTTTTAAGTATTATAGTGTTGATTTAGTTCCTGTATACTGCAGGGAAAAGATTGAAAAATCCAGGCTGTTGATTAGTATGGCCTTAGAGGACACATCTGAGTTCAAAATTCTGCTGTGGTAGGCCCTGGAGAAAAAGTAATAAAGTATTTTTCACAAAAGAGCATACAGTCGCAGTGGTCACGAGAAAGAGCTGATGAAAGGGAAGACCAGTATCAGTTTCAAGTGTGGAATGATCCCAGAGACAGTGGAATGGGTTAATCAAGGAAGGAAAAGCAAGAGTGTAGTGGGAGCAAAAATTAAATCCCAATTACCAGCATAGTATTTCCACCACAGTATAAAGTTTCCAGATGTGATGAGAAGTGGAGAAGGAAAAAAAACCTAAGTACAAAAGCCACAGATGCAAACAGAATCTTTCCCCAAGTCTTAAGAAGTCGTGCTGCCATTTTGAAGTTTGTCAGAGCATGGCAATGCAGTAGCGTGGGATTATTAAACTATTTCTCATGGAAAAGGCATTTTGTTAGTTTTAGGTAAATATTAGCATATTTCTATGTTAACCACTTATAAAGGGAAACTCCCAATCTCACGGATAACAACAGACACTTCGGTTACGAGATCCATAAAAACTCTGCTGACAATTTGTGACAGCCCAGAAATAAATCTGAGTAAAGGATATCATGGGAAACAAAGCCTACTTTCTTATTTCTGCTGAGACTTCTCCCATCGCTTATTCTGAAATAAATAGTTGATCTGTCCCTCCACATGACCAGAGGGTTCATATCACAGCTTACACAGCACACGATAGTAGTTTAAATGTCAATTACAATCTCTACATACAGTCTCTTACATACAGACAACTTTCATGTTAGTGAGTGTGCCCTGGGCCTGCGATATCATTCACATCTGAGGTCTCTTTACTCTGAAAGAATTACTGAAACTTTCTTATGTCAGTGATTAAATTACCCCATTTATTCCTTTCTACAACGAATCAAATAAAGGATAGAAGTTATATTCATTTTTTATCCAAATGATTTTTCCTCCTGATGCTTTGATTTAATTAACCAATAATTGAATTAAGTGGTAATGACCACAGAGTCTCTTTCTTGTTATCTTCCGCTTACTATCCTCTCCTTGCTCACGGCTGATGTTAACAGAGTAGCATGAGTGATATAATGCAATTTAAAGATTCTCCAATTATCTTACTTCCTTCGGCACCAAATCTTCACATCAAAAGCTATTTGTACACTGTGAAATTAAAAGGACACTCAGCAGATAAAAATCATGTTCCATTTTTCACTTACTAACTGCTCCTAGGGTTATTAAACTTAAAGAATATGTAAAATGTCACTCTTCACTATGTATATTTGTAATTCAGAGCATAAACAGTCTGGTCCTTTTAATTTTACAGCTTTCTGTATTTAGGATACAGCTTTTCACAGATTTCAAGAAACAGCCTAAATAAAGTGTAATATAATACTTCAGAAAACTTATAAATGCTCTGCACTACAGTGATGTCTGAATTCATATTACAGGAGAGAGTATTTCAGTGTCCCTCTAATAGCATGTTTAAGGCACTTCTTCATGTACAATCTCTTTATTTTTAGACTTGCAGATTATATTAAGTGCACATACACAAAGCTTGCAGGATCAAGACCTAAATTTGCCTTTTTTCTTAGTGTCTCAGAACCTGCTGCTCCTATAGCAACTGTTTTCCCACTATATCTGTTTATGGAAAATTTAACTTCTGTGTTTCTCCTGGACTCAAAAGCATTTTGCATTTAGCGCATAGCTGACATTATACAAACATCACTATAGCATAATAGATGCAGCTAACCCGTTCCTCAAATGCCCTGGAACATTCTGGATGCTAAATCCTCCATTAACACATTCAATTCCTGCCAAACATATTAACATTTGCAATTCAGGAAAAAAAAAAAGGACATTGAAAATAAGTACCATATTCCAGACCAAATCAATTTGATTTTAGCATTTGTAGTAATGATTGATTGCTGTGGTAGGCTAGATGTAATACTACATGTGGGTGGTTGAAATGGAGCTGAAATTAGGGCTGCAATGGATAACCAGACTTTAAGTTGTGCCATGTCATCCTTTAAGAAAGAAACCCATGAAGTTTTATTTCATTGGAAAAAACCCCAACTTTCTCAAGCTTCTGTTTCAACAGCTCTGATCCATTAATGAGCCAGAGGAAAAGATTCAAGCTGCTGAATCACTTCCTGCTGCATCTGGCACGATGACAACTGAGCATTAACTGGGTCTAATGCCAATTACTTTCTGAGAGCTGAAGAGATCAGAGTCCCAGGCAGCAGGCCCATTGGTCTCTTGAGAAGGGTATTTTTTTGTAGAAGACAGAGGCAGAACTCTCCCTAAAGGGAATATATTTTACAGTGATTTATGCAAGGAATCATTGGTTTTTGAAACAATGAGACATTTAACACTCAAAACTCCTAATCATAAGATAGAATAAGTCAGGCAGCTCTGCTTTCTCCAATTCCCAGCAGAGATACATTTTTCCTACAGCACACAATAGCCTTGCAATGTACTGCTTTCCTCATTCCTTCAAACGTACAAACATTTTGTCCTTCACAACAAAAAGAAAAATTGACAGTGCATTTGAGAAAAAAAGGCTATATGGGCATGAGTCACCCTAGGAAAATTAAAACAGGGCTTCGAGCTAGGACAATGGAGGATGAATGAGACTTTCAGTCACTGATTTTACATCCGTGCTCTTTATTTTTCTCATAAACTACTTCAAAACAAATTAGCAATAAGGTGGAACTTCCTTTAAAGCACTGGAGAAGACTAAAATAATTATATAAGTTCTGGAGTTACTTCACTCCTGTTGAAAAATTCCAAGGGGGGAAGAAGGCAGGCTTGAAATAATTGTTAGATCCCAGAACAACTTCTAACCTTGTCCGGACTGAAAAGTGGAAGAAGAGGCATTTTGATAGGCACAACACAATTGCACTCACAGGAATCTGGCCAGGGGAGCAAGATTCACACACCTATTCTTGTGAAAATAATCACAGGAATTGTTAATAATAAACAGTTAGGGTTTCAGTTTTAGTTCTGCAGTGAAGTACTGAGCCCAATTTGCTGAACATGGCTTTGCTACAGAATCAGAAGAAAAAGTCCTATTTTGTGCTCAAGTTCTATTTTATAGATTTCCTAAGTGCTGAATGCATCCTATTCAGCTCATCCTTCTAAGGTCCCAGCTCTGGAAGCAATGCAAGGATGTGTGCCATGCTCAAGCCGAGAAAACCCTCGGTCTCTGAGAAGAAAATACTGCAACAAATAGTTCATACTTTGCATTACAGCAATCTGGACTACAGAACCTAAACAAGGAAACTCTATAGTTTGTGGTATTTTGATTGAATGAGAAGGTCCTGAACTGATTCCAATCAGAAACAAGCAGCAAATAAATTGCTCAGTCTTGTAGAGAAGGCCCAAGCTAACCACTGAAGCCTCAAATAGTAGCATATGCGTATGCATATATGTATATTTTTATAATGCCTAGATATTTTATGTGCAAATATCTATGCACAAATATATCTCTATATATTTATATTTACACATATATAATTATAGATGCATGATTATAATGCATAAAATACATATTTTCAGTTTTAAACAACCTTTCTCTTGAGGAATCTTTTTATTCTGGACAGAAACCTTTGAGGATAAATCAAAATTTTTCTCTGACTTAAATGGGATGAAGTTTCAACGTGTAAAAAGATGTCCCTTTTTCTTGCCAACATGCCGAGAAGCAGCACATTGCTGAAGGATGTGAACAGGAGAAAGGAAATGTCATCAAGATATACCTTTGCAAAGCAGAGGTCTTTCATGACTCTCACTGAATTTCTAAGTAGGCAGTCTCTTTCAATGACCTTGCTTTCATCTTGACATGCACAATTTGGATACACGCTGCTCTGTATGAAACTCAGATCTTCAGCATATGGCCAGGCTGAAAGACTGCCTGCCTATCCCTGCACGGACTCCTTTGCAGGCATCAGGAGTTACCAGAAAACTATTGTGAAATATCAAAGTACAGCCTTGGGAATAACCATATTGGCATCACTGGCCGTCCCGCTTGATTTATCTTGTGGCAGCCTAATGAATGGGGCCAATCTGCCTCTCCTGATACCAATGAAATTAGAACAGGTATTAATTTGGTCCTGGAAGCTAGTTGCAATGTACCATTTTTTCACATGTAAGATATAGGTAGAATAAATAAGATAGTTAAACATCTGCACGGTTAAAATAAACTAAGAATGTCAAACAGGCAGAGAGAGCATATGGCATAAAGAAAAATATGAATTTGTTTTAATTACTGTCTGCCAAAAAAAATCAAGTCAATTAATAGTCAGAAAAATTTGTAAAACAGGTAGTGGACAATATCAATATAAAGAAAAGTGAAAAAAAAAAGGAAGAGTAACTATCACCAGATTTTTAGGGGAAGCCAGCGGCCACTACCTGAGTTTTAAGATCTCAACAGACCTATATGGTAATACAGCCTAAAATGCCCAGCTGCCACACTGTCTTTTCATTCATTCCTGCAGCCTTGTTCTCCAAAAGATGACCTATGTTAGTAGCTGAGGCTGCTGTACACGAGAGCTAGCACTCATCAGTCTGGCCGACAGAAAACACCAGGAAGGAGAGTGGCCCTTGTTCCTTGAGAAGCTCACAAGTCACACCACAGCTGTAGTGCTCAGCACAGCTCAGACCCTGAGATGCTGCCAGTGCACTCGCATTAGACAGGTGGTGAAAATGCCCCTTGGGGCAGTTAGCCTCATGCTCTTTTGGGAACACCTTGTGGAAACCCCCTGAGGCAGAAATGGGATGTGTGAGGCTGGCTTTGATGGGCTGAGCAACACTTGTGCTCTTCTTCCTTTGGAGACCCCCTGCGCAGGAGTGTGTGTGCTCCATCTGCCATCCTGCATCACACCTTCCCTCACTGCCAGTGACCCTCGTGGGCTCTGGAAACCGAACAACAATGAGCCCTGGTGCACAACTGCAAGCACAGCATTCAAAGCCCACTGGAAAAGCGTAGTGAGGTGGGTTTTTTTCAGTTATGTATAACACCAGATGCTTCCATTATTTTCTTTTAAGAAAACAAACAATCCATGAAATAGGAAATTGGATTAGAACTGCTGCTTTGTCTGCAAGGTTAAGATAGTAAAAGAAAAGAAAATTCAGGCTGCCTATGAACCTTTGTATTGTTCACCACTCCTAGATGTCCTTGCACAAATGCCTCATGAAAGATTTGCATTACCCAATAACATGATAGTTCTCCCACGGGAACATTCACGGTTGTCTTCATCAGGGCACAGCTTGAGCGCACAACGGAAGGCTGAAGAATGTATAGATGACTGTAAATGTGTTTTGAATGTTAGTACAGTGGATGGCATTTCCTCATTGTCAGAATAAGTACACAAAATCATAACCATTCCTCCTCTGCAAGCCAACTAGAACTGTTCGTAGATTCCAGCGTGCCATTCAGGAAAAAACAAATAAATCTTGAGATTGGTTTTGCTGCATCCAAATTTTCTGTCTGTCTTTCCTTGAATCTGTCTTCCAGATGAAGAAATTATTATGTGTTCTATAAATTGTTTTCAGGTTGGCACACAGAAACAGTTCTGGAGCAACAGCAGAGATGAAGATATGGCAGGAATCACACAGAAATCTGTGGTGATTTGCACGATGACAGAGCAAACAAAATCACACCTCTCCCCCAGGATCAATGCACCTGGAGGTAGTAGCAGATAGACTATAATTAGGGTCTCCATCACAAAACCTTCAGCTGTACTGAAACACCTGGTTTTGATGACTGCTATCTACTTCCCAGTTTAGTACTGTTTCAATATATTAGGAATAAAGCCCAACATTGTTATAGCATTTAAAACAGATTATACCGCACCATGTAAGAGGAATGCTTACACTGAAATGTCAGTCAACACTTTTGATGCCTTTTACTAGATTTTTGGAACTGCTGGTTCAAAGAGTTTAGGATGAACATCTGGAAAGGAAGTTCATCCATCAGAATTATTTCAGTATGTTAAGCCTCCCCAGTCAGTATCGAGGAAGGGTCAGCCAGGGGGAACACACAACTGTCCCTTTCTTCTTGCCCAGACCTTGTGAATTTGCACTCGCAAGCCTTCTCAACACATCTTCCCTACTGTTCTCACAAAGGGATTCATCCCACACACAGAGAGGACCTATTGAAAACAAACAAACAAAAATCTACCCAATCCTCTCCACATGAAGAATTTCTGGGGAAGAAAAAACACACACAAAGAGAAAAAACAGTTGAAAGAAAGAATAAGGTGTTACTTACTGGTTAACACAGTGATTGATCTTGCTGACTTGGAAACCATATTTGAGTTCACTACCAACAGAGTTACTATGTAATATAGGCCATGGTATTTGGCATTAAAAACCACAGGGGCAGGTAAAGTGCTATTGAATTCTTCGAACTGGAAAAAGTAGTTCTTGGATTCTCCAGCTATCTTCACAACATATACAGAGGATGAGCTCACCACATCAGATGCTTCCAGGGAGACAATGATACAATTGTCTTCTCGGACAGTAACTTGGAAAGGTTCTGCATTCTACAAGACAAGAATTAAGACTTTGCTAAAGTAAAATCTATTATTTCACTTTTACATGAGAAAGTCATATTTCACGTTCTGCAAGAGAGTTAACATCAAACCATAGCAATTATTTCAGAACACAATTCACTGTCAGCAAAAGTTCACAGGCATCTGATTATCAGGCCAGCCTCTCTGCAGCAGAGGCTTTTTCCCACCGTGTGCTCCCTGATGCTCTGGCTACTCCATCCCTTACATCTCCAGGAACAAAGTCTCTACCATTCTTTCCCAACAGAAGGTGCAGGAGAGCAGTAGAAGGATAAGATTAAAAAGGGTATCGGGGCAGGAGGATTTTCAATAAATTCACAAAGCGTTAAGTCCCCCCAAAGAGATGATTAAATCAAGACTCCTTTATCTTGCAGAAAGAGGATCATATGTTCTTCAGTGCAATATATTCTGAAAGCCTCCAACTGGAGAATAATTTTTGGCACTGACTAAGCTATTCCAAATATGCCCGTTCCAGCAAGTACCAGGTGATAAGCAGCTCTCAGCACTATGTCTATGGCTTTGGTTGGCACTTTTAACTTCCTAAGCTACACCATTTCATTTTCAATATTTATTAGCAGCAGAGAGAAAGGAGTAATTTAACCTTGTTTTTATTTATCATGAGCATGTTAACTCATTGCCAGCTGAAAACACTTTCTTTTATTAATTGCAAACCAGCTGTCAGCAAGAAGCAACTTCTCTACAGGAATTCCAAAGTTCAAGCTTACATTAAGAGTTTCCTTTTCATTTATTAAGCCACACCGATGCTTAGAATTTTTTTACCCCCAGGGAAAACTGTAATATCTGATAATTTCAATTCCTAACTCTAGGTATCTTTTTCTCCTTTATATCTCACAGGCTGCGAGTTCTATTTGGAGGGCAGGGTGGGCAGCCATGGCTAGTTTGCAACTTATTCAGTCAAGATGTTTCTGTAGCAAAGAGCTAGACACCTCCTTCAGAGATTAATTCTAGCAGCTTGGCTACCACCTATCTTTTTGTAGTTTTGTTTAGTGGGGACTCTTCCATGAGAATAATCTTTTTTGGATTTATGCTGCAGGAGCCAGGCTCCCTATTTGGAATTCATACATACGGTGTTGCCGCCAACTCCTGGCATACAAGAAAATAAAACCAAAAAAAAGCCACCCTAGGAACAAAGAATTGGTTCTAGGACTGTAAGATTTTAAATAACAGCAGATTGTCTTTACATATATTTATGCTTTCATGATTTGGCTCTGAGATTTCACAGTGTCCATGTCATATCACCCTATAGGCAAAACTATAGGCTTGAGAAGAAAGGACCTAAGCAAACCCACTCGTCTGACTCAACAGGAGAGCAAAGTGAGAAGCATATAATAAGTCAAGCCCAAATAGGATAACCAGTCTAGACAGCTTCAAGCCTAAGACTAAAAACAGAGGCAGTGCAACTTCATCTGTGGATTTGAGGTTTGCGTTGATTAATCTTTTAGAAAAATTACTTTTAAGTTGCTAAAACAATGTAAGCCAATGTTACCAATGGATGAATATTTTGGTGTGAAAGTCTGAGTAATTTTTCACAGATGGCAGAGAAATTTCTCCAAAAGGTTTACACTGTAGGACTACAATTATGCAAAAGCTTCCATGTGTTTTCCTTAGCCTCAGCTGAATTCAAGAGGCTTACCCTTGAGTAGATCAAAATACCACATTTCAAGTGTTTATATTTTGCCTTAAATCCTGATCCGGCATTTGGATTGGCACAGATTCAAATCTTTAACTGAGGATTATACTGAGAGCTGGTCAAAACCAAGTAGAGGTTCTCTTATCCTTCTTCTTCCTCACACTAAGAAAATACAGAATGACTCCTACTTCAGCTCTCCTGTCATGGGAAAACAGGAGAAGAAAGGGCCCTTTGGACTGGGTTTCCAGAAGTAAGTGTGCTAGTCGATCATAGAAAGTAGGGTTGTCTTCCAAGACCAACCAAGGAAAGACAGACCTGATTCAGCAAGGTTAAATCTACATACTAAGCTTGCAATGCATGTATAATGCCATAAAAATCAGTGGGTTTTTGACCTTTCCACTTGAAATTGAATGCTTTGCTAGAGTAAAGAGAATGATGTTACCTCTGAAATTACTCTAGCCTTCCCTTGGTTTTGTCACTCAATATCATGGTACAAACTCAATGTGCCTACCTTGCTATGAAGAGGCAGACAAAAAAGCCCAACAAATTGTTATGTGCCAACAAATAGTTCAAAGCAAGTTCCTTGTGTTTTGTGGTATTATAAATCATTTGTGATGTTAATGAAGTACAGCTGGAAATTAAGCATATAATTGCAGAGTTATGGACATTCCTAGGATATAATTAGAAGCTTTCAGAAACTGCTCACATGGGGTGTGATTTTATTCTTTGATTCATCCACTGGTATTGCCTCAACCATGCTGAAAACTGTACTTTCATTTTTCCCCTTGCACTGTTTTCTTGGAAGCACCCTGCAGCAAATGATCCACTAACCTTCTTTAATAGTTCTCTCACAATTAGCATAATAGGTCTCTGTTAGCAAAATACACAGAAACCTCTCAGACATATGCTATCGATACCTATGAAATGCCTAACTGGTGAAAATAACTTTCTTTGAGCCCTTTATTTCCTCGGCATGTGGGGATTGCGAAATGACAGCCTCCCTCCTTCCTGTGCCTGGGTGCAGATGCTTTTGAACCACTGCTGCCATGACACACGGGTGTTTTTTGAGTGACATCTCTTTAGTAGCTGTGTGGCTCATCCATCGCATGCCTGCACCCACTTGCATAATGCATCCCTCTCTCTAGTGGTACCTATTCTTTTCAGCAATTATGTGGCCCTCTTCCACACACCAGTATGTGCCCAGGCTTTAAAATGCTGTACGCATGTGACACATGGTTCGTGGGAAGATCTGTTGTTTATTATCCATTGGCTCCTGAAATAATTTTTAACCTTTCATTTCAGCTCTATGGATTGGTTTGTAGAATGAAGTGGCAGATAAGGGATGAATAAAAAGTGTTGGCAATTAATATGTCATAAGACGAGAACACTTATCTCCTTTGGGATACGAATTTCGCTTTGGCAGAGTTTTAAAAGAACAGACCATTCTGGGCATCCTGTTCCTCATGCTGTATGAGGTGAGGGTTACCAGCCAGTATTGGGCTTGTGATTTTGAGAAAGAAGCAAGGGAAGAAAAAGAGTATTTTTTTCTAAGCACCACTGGAAGTGACAAACATGCCCCACTTAACTAGATTGTAAAGCCAGTGTGTCTTAGGACTGACAGCATCAGTATGGTAAATACACATTTCATTACTTCTGGTCAGCTACCCCCAGGATTTAATTTGCTGGTGTCACAGCTTGAGCGGCTGTTTCATGCCCATGGGGAAATTTGGCAGGGCTTGTGCATTCAGAACCAAATGATTAGCTCCAGCTTCCTTCCTAGTTTATTATTACAAGCTCGTGCCACGATAAAGCACTTAGAAAATAAAAGGCAAGAGGGGGAAGTAAATTGCACAATGTGATGCCTGTTCACAGTCATTTCCAGTGCAGGGATGAGTCATGCTAGTGGAATTTCCAGCCAATAACCAGGTTCCAATTAAAATACCAAGGAGGGGGCAGCAAGGATATATACAACACGTCAAATAAACAATATTCAAAGACTAATAGGAAAATAAATGGTGTGCAGCAGAGCTGAGAGTTCTCTTTTCAGAATTCTATATCCTCAGTTTATTTCTTTATTAACTGTGAGTTTCACACATGAGGAAGAGATCAAAGTTGCAAAATAGCTACTAATTTTATGTACTTTAACTTTTGCACGTCTCACTCTGAAACACATTGGGCCAAAACACAGTTATAAGAAGTGCAAGTCGTTACATGTTCTGCTGACTTTAAGACAAGTTGTGGATGCTCATCAGCTCTGTAAAATTAAAGTACTGGTAACTGCATTGTGTTATCCAATGCTAGACAAGTGGAACTAAGACCCTGAACAAATCTGACTTTTATCAGCTCTTATAGAGTAAAATTCTGAAGTATCACAGGGTTTTCAAAGTGAGCATGTGAAATCCTGAAGCAGGAGTAAATTTTAAAGCAATGAGGATCTACTTCTTAGGTGAAAAGTACCATTATGACCAACTACTACAAAACGGTCATCAAAAATAACACCAATGCAAGTATTGCAAGAAAATACTGAACACTACATAGCTAGACCTCTTGGATGAAATACTGGTCATTTTTGTGAATGTTTCTATTACATTCAGATATATTTTGTTCCAGTGGCCAATAATGCTAATTTCATTCTAAATCACAGGATTCATTCTCACTGAGATTTATCTTACTTAAAATTAAGTACTTAAATGGAATGACTGAGAGCCAGCATGACCTTTTCAGGCTGAGTACCTGTGGATTCATCTGAGATCTGAATTACTTTTGAAAAGTGCACTGAACAGCCAAAGGGCCTGTGCTCTCGGCCCAGCAAAATTCCTGCAGTCCTCTGTCATTGGATGCAGCGAGAACAAGCCTTATAACAGAGATAGGACTGGGATCAAGATGTCAGGATCTTGGCCTCTGCTATAATCTTGCAATAGTACCTCCACAAAAAGCACATAGGAAATTCCATAAAATAAATACTATTGCGAAACATGCATTCAAGCCATATCATGGTATTTTTGCACTGGCTTTCTGATGTATATTTTCCCTCTGAGTGTAACAAATGATACTGAAGAACAACTACAATACAAATGGTAAACATTCATTTTATTCAGAAAGTGGAATATTATCCCAAATAAATCTACTATGCACTTGTTTAAAATTTATTATTTCATGTGAGTCACTGTGCAGGGAACTGAGTCATATTCTGACCTATTTAAATTGTTTTAGTAACTTATTTTATAAATTTCCCTCTCTCTGTGCAGGCTAGAGACTTTACAATTTTGGGATGATCCTAGCCACTTTCCAATCCTTTATCGCTAGAAAAAAGAGGGGTCCCTGAAACTCCCTTCTGTTGCAACATGAGGTCACCTTCCAGAGCAGGCAACAGACTCTGGTTTCACACAATTTAGCTGTGTTTGGAGGCATGAATGAATACCTAAATCTTTACTTTAAATGACCCTCCAGTTTCCCACGTTGCTTCCATCTTATTGCATCATCTGGCTCAGACCATATCTTTATTTCCACAGCTCCCTGCTCATACTCGTACTCTTCACAGAGCATTTTCTGCTAAATAATGCAACATTAAACCTTCCAGTGTTCATGTTCCACATCCAAGCTCTTCACTCTTGTTTCAAAGTCTCTCAACAAAAAACATTTCATATGACTGAAACCGATATGGTTTCACAAAAAAATACAAGCTGTCTCACAGAAAAAAACCCCCAAAAGCAAAAACAAAAACCAGTTCTCACAGCCAGGATCTGAGAAGATAAGGATTGGGTAGAAAATACCCCACACTGAGGTTTCTTTGGAATTGCCAGCTATCGTTACTAGATCCTACAGTTTTAAGAAAAAAGCCAAAGTCATCCTTACAGAATTTAGGGAATAAAGTACATCTTAAGCTTTGCACATGTTCCTGTGAATTCTGGAGCAGGCAGAGACTTGAGTGCTGACTGCAAGGGGAAAGGATTCTTTGAAATGGTCTTCAAGAGTGTGAACAAAGATGCTACACAGACTAGTTACAGAAAAGTAAAGACTTTTTGGAAATAAGTATATTTATTTCTGGGGCTTTTGTTTTTATCTACACTTCTCCACAAGTTGTGCAGAAAACTTCCCTTAATAAATACTCTTTGGAAGAAATACACCTTAGGAAAAATGGAATCCTAATCTTCAAGATTGTCTATGCAAAAAAGGAATATTTTAAGAAATGAAAAGACAGCAAAAGCAGCAGTTCTCAATAATTTATGATGTTTGATTCAGTTTAACCCACCGTTTGCGGCATTCTGCTCTATGAATAGTGTCGTCAGCGCTGTTGCTATTCTCAGTCTCAAAAACCCAGTAATAACAAACTGCTGGTCGTATTTTATAAATGAGTTTCAACATTTTTTTTCTCTGGGAGACAGTTTAAAGGGACAGGCATTTTTCCCCTCTCTGCACATGAATGAAGAATACGAAGGTCTTATTTTAAGGAAATGTCAGTATAGTATGTGAAGCTCACCCCATTTTGCTATCATTCTGAAGTTAATAATCTGTAATGAAATCTTTTTTGACACAATCAACTGCTATTGCAATAGCAGTAAGTAAATGCCATAGTGTTAAATATGGGAAAAAGAAATGTTTGTGTTCAGTAAGGATAATATATATTATGTATCACCTTGCTAGCATACCCAATATTTAACAAATTATTGCTAAATGTATACTTCTATCTCATCTTTCTAGTACAAACTGGAGATAGCAAAACCAAAACATAGTGATCCAGAGACCTTGACAACGCTTACTAAGTTAGGGTGGCATTTCTCCCTGTTGTTGATCCTGACTGCATGTATACATCCTAAACACAACAGGAATTCATGCTCAGGCAGATACAGTTTGGTTTCTCTCCACTGGATTTTTAGCTGCTCTCTAGTACTAGAATTATATCCAAAAAGATAATTCTTCCAAAGGAAAATATTAATTTTGTCCCCTTTCCCATGCATTCTCCGCAATTAAAGTTTAGCCATCCCTTGTGGATGTACCCAAACACATCGACATGCTAGATGAACCATGTGCTTTAATTAAAATGCATCTTCCTTCTTGAGCTTGTATGCGAATGACAGAAAACAAAAAAGGCACAGGAAACATATGACATCGCCTCATCAATTGCCTTTACCAAACTAGCCCTTGTAGTGACCTTCTCCAGTCAGTACTTGTTCTCTGTCTTTGGGAGAACAGTGAAAGCAAATTTCTACCTGAACAAATACAGAATGATCAGCGTTGGACATAGGCCAGGTGGGAAGATGAGGCCATGTTAGGTGGCTCCTCTGTTAAATTCCAAAAAGAAGTTAAGGGGAAAGGAAAAGAAAGATTACTGTCTAGGAACAGGAGTTAATTGAACAGTGCGCTCCACATATTTATGATCTTAAAAATGTACATATTCTCCATCAATTGAAAGTGGTTTCACAGTACACCATTTACAGGTCAAAGTACATCCAACTAGACTTCAGCTCTCTCTCCATCACAGAGGAAAGGAGTAACAGATCACCCCAGGAATATGCCGAAGAACGCAGAGTGAGCAAGAAATTGGTGTTGATTTCGAAGAACTTGGATTATTAGGAAAAAATACATCTTTTTGTGTTGTCAAACAACCTTTGAGGGACATAAGAAGGAATACAGGAGGAGATGAGGGGGTTTTTTGGATGATGAAGGACAAATTCATCCATGTCATTTAGCGCTTCATCTCAAAAAATGTGGATTCACCTGTACAAATGACGGAAGCCTGTAATATAACCTTCTGATGATGAAACAGTTTCTGAACAGCTACTGATGCTGAAAGGTGACACTAGAAAGTCACACAGAAAATTCTTGATGTTCAACAGTACATAAAGACTGATGTTCTACCAAGAGAAAACTGTGACCATGACATACTTCATCATTGCTGCACAGCTGAGAGGAACTGTACTGGACTGATATCAGCTGAACTTAATGGTTTACATGCTCTGCCAGAGAGTACGATGGAAGGGTAGAGACTGAAAATGCCTTTATTTTTAATTGATAGGGTGTATATATACTCTTTGCATGTGCACAGGTGAACTAGTTCTTAAAGACAGAATGCATTGCTTTGCTATTTGCATTATCTGCAAAGAGGACAGCTGGGAGGAAGTTAAAAGTTTTTGCTTATCTGAGAAACTGCAGACCAAGATGTTTATCCAATTCATTTGAAATCAGAAAGCAGCTTAGTGTTAAATGGTGGAAAGAACATGACTGAAGTTCCGCTCATGTTAATCTAAAATAATAGAACAGATTAGATGCAATGAATAAAGTTATAGGTAGGGCTGTTCCAGAAGCCTGACTCCTTGTTCCATAATTCCAAGTGATTTTAAAGGAAATTAGGCAAAACCCTCTATTTTTCAAATTTCAGATTAATTTGAAATGAGGAGCTGTTAACAGAAAAAAATAAATTTCTACTTCAAATCAGTTTGGGTTTTTTTTTCTGACATGAAGAATTCAGAAGCAGATGTGAGGTATGCTTTGTGCCCATCTAAGCTGCTGATTTCAGTTTGGCCCAGAGTTCATCTTAAACAAGTGGTCTGTCTTATTGCTGCTCGTTTTCCTATCACACCCTGTCCCTCAACCCCCACCCCAGAAAAGAAGGCCCAAATACCCACCACTCTTTCTTCAAGGGTCACAGAAGCCATGGCATGCTTAGAAAAAAAGAAAAAGGCTAAATCCAGATCACCAATCTTTCCATTCCGTGCTATACAATACTTATTACTTTTCTGCCTGGAGCCATAACCATAATGTGGCTCTGGCTATCCCTTGAAAAATTGCTGACTCAGATTCAAGTACAGGCTTCTTTTATTTTCAGATCCAAGTGGAACATGCTGACCTGCCCTTTGACTACCCTGTTGCGTTCATGTGTCCTCTAAGCTGGCAAGAGCTGACTAGATAATCTGCTGAGATTTTCTTCTGTTATTTAAAGAATCATAGAATCATAGAACCAGAGAACAGTTTCGGTTGGAAGAGACCTTCAAGATCATCGAGTCCAACACCATTAAACCACATCCCTCAGTACAACATCTACCCGTCTCTTAAACACCTCCAGGAATGGTGACTCAACCACCTCCCAGGGCAGCCTGTTCCAATGCCTGTCAACCCTTTAAGTAAAGAAATTCTTCCTCATATCCAACCTGAACCTCCAGTGGGGCAACTTAAGGCCATTTCCCCTTGTGCTATCACTCTCGAGTAGGGAGAACAGACCAACCTCTGCCTCGCTAAAACCTCCCTTCAGGTAGTCATGGAGAGCGGTGAGGTCTCCCCTCAGTCTCCTCTTCTCAGGCTAAACAGTCCCAGATCCCTCAGCCATTCCTCATATGACACATGCTCCAAATCCTTTACCAGCTTGGTAGTCTGCCTCTGTACTCTCTCCAGCACCTCAGTCTACTGAAGGGCCCAAAACTGGACACCATACTTGAGGTGCAGCCTCACCAAAGCCGAGTACAAGGGCATGATCACCTCCCTGCTCCTGCTGACAGCACCACTCCTGATACAGGCCAGGATGCCGTTGGCCGCCGCCTTGTCCATCAACACCCCCAGGGCCCTCTCTGCCTGGCAGCTCTCTGGCCACTCCTCCCAAAGCCTGTAGCGCTGCTGGGGGTTGTTGTGGCTGACAAAAACTCTATACATGGGTTCCTGTGGCTGAATGTTTTTTGTCTTGCTAAAATATTTGCTGTGCAGGTTTTCTGGGGGTTGGTTGTTTTGCTTGGTGGTTTTTTTTGGTTTTTTTCCCAATCTGTGCTCAAATAGAGGAAAGCAGCCACTTCCCTGATTACTAGCAAGAGATGAGCTCTGCAATTCTCTGTACAGCACAGGGTCAATAGCAAATCCACACAGAACCTTTCAGTTGTTGCTACAGCCTGATTTTCAATTCATTTCTAGTGTGGCTTTAGGCTTAGTTCAGCCATTTATACTGATTTGATAAATTCCTACCCACAGAAGAGTTCTCCATCACACTACTACAGGCAACGTGCTGCTCAGTAGTCATGAATGCTACCAAACTCTCTAACACTGCAAAAACTCATAGCTCGTCACTGCCGTCTTGCCCTGCAGGGATAACTCCAGCAGGATTTATTTGATCATAGTTTATCGAGTGTTTTGCTTTTAGTAGAGCGCCATAGATTGACTTCAAGGAACTGAATGAGAGAAGCAAGTACAAAGAGCTTAGGGAACGGAGTCAGGATCCTCATCTGTGGGTTAAACTCCTTTCAGATGTAACGTGTGCCACTCCACTTGCCCAGAGGAAGAGACTGGCCAGGGGAGAGTGACAGCTCTTGCCTATCAGGGGGATGACAGTCCAGGTTACTGAGTGTTATGAGCTTTCATGAAAAGTATAATGCGGCTACAATGTCTTCTCCTTGAAGCTTAATGGCTTCAACTCACAAAACAGAATCTTCTCATTCTATGATTCTATGATTCTGCAACTGTGTTTACCAATACACAGCCACCACCACACTTATCCTTCATTGGGATCCGCTTGTGTCTTATTACAAGAACTTGCTTAAATATTCCGTACACCTGTGGGTGTATAACTAAAATATTGTTAGCTTAAAAGTGCAGAGATCTTAATGATGTGTTGGGCAGAGCCTTTATGCTGAGACTTCTGTACTTGGTGTGGTTTATCAAACTAAACATTTAGCATATGGCCAAATCTCATCATCTAGGCTCCCTCTGTACTCTGTAGGGAGAGATGTATCTGAAGAGTCTGATTTAGCCATTTAAGATTGAACAAACTGCCCTCTGTAGACACTTTTCTCTTTCTATGCACTTTCCTTTTAAAAAACGAAAGTCAGATGAGACCAGAAACATCAGCTGTGTATGGTATAATGGCAGCTGCAACTCAGATTTGTATTGCCATTTTTACATACCATAGTTTCTAATATTTTTTTTTTGTACAAATTGATGCTATAAGGTTTTGTTTAGCTATTCTCTTTTTAAGCAGTATGAAAGTACACAATGTCCACGACTGAGCAAGGCATGTAACTTCAAGCATACAAAAGGTCCAACTCAGCAAAAAATGCAAGCACATTCATAAATCCTTTGCTTTATGTATGCTGGCTGTGCATACAAGAATCAATCAGGAGATCAAGGTCTCTCTTCCTGGCTTGCCAAAGAGCAATAAACTCCTGAACTTCCTTCTAATTTGTTTTGTGTCTTTTATGAAGTGAGGTTGCTAGAAAGTCATTCAAAGGATAGTAAAAGTCTTGGTTCGTTAGGTGATGCTGAGAACCCTGTTCTGCAGGTCCAGTGTTCTCTTCATAGCAATTATTATTCCTTGCTGTTGCCATGTGGTTTTAACACTTGGCAGTTACTCAGTGGCCAACAGGGATGCAGAAAAACCTTTACAAATACATGTATCAGCCTAGTAGCTTAGGCTGAGGTAGCTCAGTAGTAATAATATGGAGAGCATAGAGATTAAATTTCTTGCTGGCTTGGCAGTTACAAACCCTTTGAATGCAGAATTTATAGTATTAGACCTTAGCCATTAGCTTTCTTTTATATATCCCTGTTTTAATACCTGACAGAGCTTTTCCCCAGGCATGACAGTGGCTAGCCACGCAAGAGAAGGCTTAATACACTGAGAGATGAAAGTCAGCTGAGAGTAGGTTGTGTGGAAATCATAAATGGGAAGTCTGTTCCCTAAAGCAGAATTGACTGTAAAAAAAAATACATAATTTTAGAAGACTGTTTCCTCATTTTAACTCAGGATGCTAATCCTCTGCTGTCTCTTCTGAAAAGGATGATTTTATAAACAGCATGACCTTAAATGAGTCAATATGACCTTTCCTAGACATACCCCACAGTAAATATTTACTGAGCTTTATTTCATAGACATTAACTCATTGGTAATATACAAAGCTTTCAGGTCACTAGACAATGCAATATATAATACTATCACTAAGACATATAAAAATATGCACAGTTTAAAAGTGATAATGATTTTTTTCCCTTCTTAACTTCTAGATATGAGTTCATCATGTACTGGTTTATGTCATTGTTTTCTTCTTCCATTTTATGAAGTACTTTTGTCACCAGTGAAGGGGAATGATGGAGATAATGATATAGATTTTTTTTGCCTCTTCTTTAATTCACAGTGAGTGGTGCTTCCATACATAAGTGCTGGTCATTTTGCATTACACTAATCTATACAAAAATACATCAGCCTACCTGGCTGGCTGCCACTTCCCAGTCTCATATGCTCATTTCTCAATAACTGCCTTGCAAATATACAAATCTATCTTATCTCATCAATTCTTGCACTCAAAATTTAGGCAATAAGTATGTTGTCTAAGCTCTTGCTCAACTCTTTGACTGAATGAAAGTATTTTTCATGATCCTCCTGTGAGCATACCTGCCTGCATTTCAGAATACCAAAATTCTGGCTCTTCTTTTTCCACATACATGACCATGAAAAGTTACTACAACCAGTTCTGTAGTGATGTAATGTATATAGGTGTCTCACAATGCAGATAAGTATGTAGAAGGTCTTTTAAAAAATTGGAGCTGGACACTAGGATACTTTTTTTTTTAAAATCATGTGTGCACCTTTAATCTCTCCACTTGCATGGTCCTTTGTGTACATATACATACATTAGCTACCCATCAGAAAGATGAAAGAACATGCACACTGGAAACACTGAGCCCCCATGGCAATGGGAGCAGTTTGGTAACCAATCTAAATGAGTGGTTTCTGCTAGTTATTTATAGCTTTTTAAAATTTTAAATACATTCCTGACTGATTCTCCATTAAGTCCTTAGTGACATCATTCAATTTTTCCTCCACTTGTACGCCAGTGTGCGCACACAGCAATGAAACCCTGTTACTATCAATATCAGATTACAGCATAGTTTCTCAGCTCAGGTTTATTTCTTATGTAATTTTTTGCCCTCCAACTCAGGTGCCAGGAGAGTCAATGGGCAAAAGTACACTCCTAACCAAGCTGTTTCTCATCAACCTTTAGAAATTAAAGCAGCAGAGAAGGGAGAAGGTTTAGTGTTTGGTTGGGGGTTTTTGTTTTGGGTTTTTGTGGCTAACTGAAAATAGGTTATATTAAGTATTGCAACTCCAGGCATCCTCTTGTGATGATTTCTCAAATGATACCAAGAGCACTGAATGCACAGAGAAGTTATGGCTCAGTGTTGCCATGATTTTTTCTGTCCACCCCCCAGACATAGAGGAGAAACTCATCTCCCAACAGCACTGTGAGCTCCCTGCACCTCACAGCAGTAAAAGTCATTTGTAAGAAATAGATCCTCTACAGCTTAATGAAATACCGGCAGTAACAAACTGGGTGCATGCTCTGAGTTCACTTCAAGCACCAAGTAAAAATGATTGGCTTAAATTACCCCAAAGATTTAGATCATAAACACAGTCAGTTACCACAGCTCAGCCTATAAGCAAAAATGTACTTATCTATGGTAACGAATTAGCCATGCTCTGCTTATCTCTGCTGTTGCAAATATATCTCCTACTATGTGTGTGAAAATGAACGTTTATATTTGCATGAAGTGTTTGCATGTTTACGAATAATCTATAATCTATCTGACAGTATTCTTATTTCTTGTCTTATTAGCCCTGTAAGCTGTTCGTTCAGTTCTCAAAACCAAAATGACAGGAATGAAAAACATCAAGGTCCCTCTAAAGTTGCACACAAGTGCAGAAAGTCTGCATAAATAAGAAAAGCTAGACCCAAACACTAGAGACCATGCTCTGTGGGGATCTTATTTATATATATAAATATCTGAGAGGTGGGTGTCAAGAGGAAGGGGACAATCTCTTCTCAGTGGTGCCCAGTAATAAAACAAGGAATAATGGGTTTAAGCTAGAGCAGAGGAAGTGCCACCTCAACATGAGGAGAAACTTCTCTACTGTGAGGGTGACAGAGCACTGGCACAGGCTGCCCAGGGAGGTTGTGGAGTCTCCTTCTCTGGAAACTTTCAAAACTCGCCTGGATGTGTTCCTGTGTGGCTGCCCTAGGGGATCCTGCTCTGGCAGGGGGGTTGGACTAGGTGATCTCTAGAGGTCCCTTCCAACCCCTGACATTCCATGAATATATGAAAAGAAAAAAAAAGAAAAAAAGAACAGGAATGTCTTGGTATCAGCCACAGTAAAAACAAAAGCTGGAGAAATCTTGGGATAGTTTCCTACTTGAAAGAGGGAAGAAAAAAAGAGATGCATGAGTGATGGTAATGGAAGACCTATTTGTGTTCAATTCACTGGAGAAAAAGTACAAGGACATATCACCCTTACGAAATAATTCGTCCTGTATTCCTTGAGCCAGATGAAAGTCCCATTATGTACAAAGTAACATGTGCAGATGAATACAGATTTGGGAGATCTATTATTCTCTCAGCACACTGTCTCAATGTAACTTGTCTTCACCTTTGTCATAAAACCAGGTTTCCTTCCAAATGCTTCATACTGTCATAATGTGTGACTAACCAAGAATAGGTTTGAAAGTGCACAGCAGCAACACGAGTCATTCATGATTAAGGCGCTTGCTGTGAAACAAAATTGACACGTGCTCCCAAAACATAGAGCAATTAGCAAGTATGAAATCAAAAAATCACACCACAGCAATGGTTAGCAAGGCATGCAGAAGCAAAAATAAAATGAAAGAGCTACACCTTTATAGTCCTGGACACCTTTGCAATTCAGCGATATCTTTATAAACACATAACAATTTCATTCCCTAAGATGAAGCTCTGTGCCTCCTACTGACAGATCTGAACTCCTAAAAATTTTCCTCTTCATACCACTACAAAACACAAAGTGCTATTATCCCACACTCTCTCTTCATTGCTAGTTCCCTAACCTGACAAGAAGTTTGTGGAGGAATAGATGATTGGAATCAAAAGAAAAATTCAAGATCACGCCTGTTTCACTTAACCAAAGTTTCCTCCTTTTGCAGCTCTAAGAAAAAAAATCCAACTAGGTCCCGTATTGTACCTAGTGCAGCACAGAGTACAGGAGTTTACTCAGCCCATGAGTCATTGTGTAACCTGTAAGTTTTAAGGGCTAAAGCAACCATCCCTTCATCCATATAAAATTAAATAGTAACAAAAGAAAAAAAATGTACTTCCCACAATGAGGCCCCATTCTTGATTGAAATCTCCTGCCATGATCACATCACAAATAATTCCAAACAACAGAAGACCATGTCTCTGCCAGCAAAAAACAGTTTGCGCATGGTAAGACAGAAGCTGGAAAGTAAAGACCATGCTGTTTTATTAAGCTGTTCTAGAAAAGCCAGTACCTGTCATTCAGATGCAGGTCAGAAAAAAACCAATCTGTCATGAATCTAGCTCCAAATCAAATGACTGCAATTGTCATCATCACCTGCTACAGCACAATTTGATAACCGTAGATGTGAGGATGGAAACAAAGCCACCTTTTCCATTAAAACGCGAATTCAGTCTGCCAGGTTGATGGCAAGACCATCCTTCCTTATTTCACCCCAGGGAAGCTGTGATCTCAGCACATGGACTCCCAAGTGTGCCACCCCCTGCTGTGCCTAACCCCAACAGTGTTCTGACTTGGGCAAAGTACTTGCAGGTGTTTTTGCAGTAGGTGAAAAGAACTCCGAGATTTTTGAAAGTATTTACAGATCCACTATGTAATTTTTTGCTTTTGAAAATCCCACTGGCACCAATTTCTACCTTCACAGACCTCAAAACCTGGCTTTTATGACTTCCATATCATGGGATAAAGCCTGATTCCTGCAGTACTAGGCTAACTCACTGATTTTAGCGTTGATGTATATTTGTAAAGATAACTCAAGTATTTTACCTGAAGCTGGAAAACTTACATGCTATTTTATTCATGGTTATGTTCCGAAAAAATTAAGAACATATTTGATATCCATATTTTACGTGCTTAATTTAAGTAATTCATGTTAGCTACTCCAAGTCATTGCAGCATGCATTTGCTAAAACAGCTCTGCATCAGGATCTAGGGGGAAAGACCAAGAGCACAGGTAGAATAATGATTATTATTCAAACAAAACTCCTCAAAGGGCAGAAGAGGTTAGAACGGTGATAACTAATTGATTCTATATACACAAAAAAATTATAAGGATTTTGTCCTGGTAAGTCAGATTTTTTTTTGTTCATAGAGACTTAATTAAATGTATCTTAGATTTTTTTCTTTGAAATTTTAACTGCCAGGCAGCATATCCAAAAGAGAAACAACACCATCCTTACTGTATTAAGTGTGCTCTTCAACTTTTTTTCCTGCTACAATGATCTCTGGCAGAACGAATAAGCAAGGAAGTTGTGAGAGGAGAAAAAAAAAAGTGATGCAGCAATTTGAGAAGTTAAAGACATTTCTCTATGTTTCAATTAACAGAAGGAGGGCTTGTTCTGCTGTGGGAGCAGCACAAGGTTAATAAAAGCAAGGACTATTTTAGTGACTGTGTATCATATTAGAAACTGGAGAAGCATAAGCAGCTTGATGCATTATTATTTGCTTTGAATAAGCGCCCCCCAGAGCCACCATTCTAGGGGTGTTATTACATGTTGGGTGATACAGTTGAGGGGCTCCATCAGCTCAGTGCAGTCAGCGCTGGGTATGGGCAGATGTTGAAGCTCTCATTACCTCAGCTTTGCTTTTCTCCAGTTCGGGTGGCTGCCCTGGGCTGCCACACAAGGACGTGCACAGCATAAGTCAATCAGGCTCTCTCTTCTCTGCTGGCTCCAGTTCAAGACTATACCGATTCACTGCAGAAA
This sequence comes from Apaloderma vittatum, assembly GCF_000703405.1. Taxonomy (NCBI): domain Eukaryota; kingdom Metazoa; phylum Chordata; class Aves; order Trogoniformes; family Trogonidae; genus Apaloderma; species Apaloderma vittatum. Next base: position 72,115 of record NW_009693131.1, on the reverse strand, counting down.
TTTGTTTGTGAGTTTTCAAGGTGGATGTATCACTCATATTCTCTTTATAAATGTTTTATTACCCCTGACTTTGATTTATCCCAGCTCCTGTTATCCTAGATAATTGAGAGTTGAACTGAACACTTAATATTTAAAATACATTTCCTGTCTGTTTTGATGATGTTAGCTTACTTCTTGAATCCTTGCCTTCTGTTCTGCCAGTAACAGGAGACGCAAGTATCTATTTCTGCTGCTTTCCTTATTGCTCCCTGTACGTGACACTGTCTTGCAGTAAATAAGCAAAAATGCCCATTTTTATAGAGGTTTGTAATAAATCTCAACAGCTTCTGTCAATTTCCTTCAAGTATATATTTAGAAACTATATAAATGGGAAACGAATCTCAAATAAAACTTGCATGTGCATTGCTCCCACATTCTTCACCTTTAAAATAAATTTTAAAAAGAAGTAGATTAGAATCAGAAGTGTTTTATATCTCTGACTGATTTATCTGTGTGTTGCATTCTACAGTTTCTCACTTTCTCCTGTATCCTTTTACTTCTTGCTCCTGACTGATGTGGATTGATGTTTCTCCTTCGGAAACTAAGCTGTTGACCTCATCCAGTTGTGACAGCAACCAGCCCAGTAGATTTCTAGCCCTACCAGGACCTCTCACTGCTCCTTCAGTCTGCAGTGAAGCCATCCAGCACAGCTATAGGATAATGAATCTATTTTATTTTTCATTTCCTTGTTCCCCAAGAGGATAGGGGTTTTGCATCTCCTCTGTACTGTGCAGAAGGACGTCATCCTTAATATACAAGACCCTGACCTGAAGCAACATGACAACCCCACAAATAATTTTCTTTGAAAAGCTTTCAGTTGTGAACTATTTTCTAGTGTCAGCCATGGTGGCCCAGAAAATCCTTCTACGAAGTCTCCACTTACTCTGCACACAAACTGTGCTTTTTGACAAGGGACCAAGAAAAGTCAGCCTGAAATAATCATATATTCCTCTATGCATGATTGCTGTAGTGACTAATCCCCATTTGCTCCCCTAACTCCCTGCTTCTGTCTCCCTCCCTTTTAGAAGGCAGCAAACCCGCTCAGTATTGAAAACAAATGAGAGTGGAGGAGAAAAGGCAATTTGTACTCATGTTCTCTCCTCCACCACACTTCCTCCCACTCCAAATTCAGTAGCGAAGGAGTATGTTTTGGTTGACTATCTGAGCCTAAATTGTCAGCTATTATGTTAACGAATAGTAATGAAAGAATATTTTTAGTTAATTACGTGGCTCTATTGTTGATATTGCAGCTGATTAGGGAAGACTAGAGAAAATCTGCATGGTTTCTGGTACAAACACCACAGACTTCTTGGTTCATCACTCAGTTTTCCAAGAAGTTTGGAAGCACTTGGAACCTTCTTGCACCTTGAGGGAGAGGATCCCTAACTGAAGGTCGGATCTAGACAATTCAAATTGAAGGGCTGATCAAAGCTGATGTCAAGATTGGAGAATGCTCTGTATTTCTGTGATATCTTTCACTGAAGAATTTCAAAGTACTTTTCTAATACATGTTAATGAGACCTCACAAGAATGCTATAAATACAATATCATGTGTATATGACTCATGCAGGTTATTAATTTTACATCACCTACACCACTGGTTGAACAAGAGTGACAGAGCAGCATTCAGGCAAATTCCTCTGTAAGAACATAGCCAAAATAGCAATGCCTGTGTCTTCAGGGGTCAATCTGCCTCAAGGCTGACTCTAGTTAGAGAGATTCAGGCAGAGAGGTACATTCACAGCTTATCACAAACCCTCCTCTTCCATGATTGCCTTGCAAAGCAACAACAGTTCAGCTCTATTGCCAAAAATGTGGAGCATTCTTCTAACAAGAAAATCCTAAAGCCACATATAGCAACCCTTACGCTAAATGTACCAGACTATGTCAATGGTCTATAGCAGGGTGTAAGGAAGAGAAGAAACTTTGCTGGGGGATGGATATGATCCAAAAGAAACAGGCTTTCAGTGGGACTTGATTTTAATTATAAAGCAGGAGAAAAAGCAATATGTAATCTCTTAAACTTATCTATACCCTTAACTAAAAGACGTTTTTACTTAGCTTAATTAACTATTAATACTAAGTCCCTGAAAAGCCCTTAGTAATTTCAAAGTGTTCACTCTCCTCCTGTGGCAATTACCCATTTAAGAGGTTCTACAGACACTGTAATAATGAAGGCATGCGAAGGATTTGTTTGTGTGGTACTTTAAAGGACCTGTGAGCCAGCCAGACACTATTTAATTGAGATAAATATGATGCTACGGTCATACATGTTGATGAGAAGTCAAGTACCATTAGCATGGGGGTAGCACTGGGCGGTGTAGCTTCCTGCTAACTTAGAGGATAGGTAGGTGAGCTAATGCCTGTCTATAAACTATCATAAGCTAAATGAATGGTTAAAGGCCCCACAGAGGGTAAATAATATAGCTGAAACCACAGAAACTAGATTTATCTAGCCCAGTCTCAGTGGAATCAAGAAAGTTGGATCAAGCCACCCATTTCATAGCAATTTCTTTCTTTCCTGCATACAGGATGATTGACATGCTGGAATTCAGTCAAAAAAAAAGGAAGGCAAATTTTGCTGCATCATTCACAGAGGTGAGAGCACTGAGACAGGGTGGAAAGAAAGGAGAAACCCCCAGTAACTGCACTGCTATCCCAAAGCAAAGAAAAAAGGAGGAGGTGGAGGAGGAGGAGAGGAAGATGCCTCCTATCCTCCAGAGGGGAGAAAGGACTGAGAGAGTAGCTTTCTAAGCTTCAGTTGAACCCCAGGAGTTTCAGTGTTTAACTGGATATCAGTAACATCAGAATATAAAATTGTAAATAAATTGTTCCCCTTTTATGTTTTGGTGGCTCAATGCTGTTAACGCTAATTAAAGCTTTCTAATCTATGAAATTAGGGTATAACAAAGATCAGTGAGAATGACACTCTTCCCACACTGAAACCCATACTTGTTTCTTCTCTTTGTGAATGGCTCCTCTAAATCTTAATCTAAACTCCAGTCTTCTCAATATTCAAATCTGAGAGCAGATTCTGTAGCTAGAATCTACCTCTGAACTCTAAGCCATCCATAATCACTCTAAATTTTGTTCTCTAAGTTGCTATGATTGCTAAGAATTTGAGTCTGCAATTTCTGACTTAAATGGAAAAATATCTACTCGCTGCCTTTGACAATTCAAAAACACACTGAAGCTTAAGCAGAGCCAAGTGATGCATTCAAGCCTTTCCTGTAGCAATTAAAGCTTGAATTAATGTTCCTATCTTAGTCTCATCTGCTGTACCGTTATTGTTCTGCGTGGATGCATTCTGTTTCTTTGTCAGTACAAAAATGTTCCTACATCCTCAAAAAATTTCGGCTGAAACAACAGGGAAAACATCAGAAAATCCAAGTTCATCTTCTTGCGTGTTACAGCAACACAGCACAGCCCTTGCCTATTAGCCATTGACTTGCTAAGGATGATTAATCCATGCAAAGTTCAGAAAAAAATTGAAGACAAAGCATGTGCAACCACCACGAGACAACCTGAGAGTAATCACTGTGCACAGGGATTGGCCAGTCATGGAAGGTCTGGGAGACAGCTGCTTCTACAGGCTGAAAGGTTCCTGAAAGGATTTATTGTAGGGTACAATTTGCAAAAAGCAGTGTTCTTGTGAAACATTTGATGGAGTTAAAATTGAAATGGCCCCTATTCTCAAGAGTTAATAACTTTCTAGGGGCAAGAAATTACCTTAGGACCCTACTGTATTTCAGAGGAGGAAAGAAAAAGACAATTTGGGGCTAAGGAGATAGGGAGAGGAGCTGAAAAATCTCATGTGGTGGGAACAGTAACTTATTCCCTTGATCTGCGGAATGTTAGGTGAAGCTGTGCAGTGGTTTGCCAGATGAGTCTAGTGGTTTCTGAACTTAAACTTCCTGTTTTCAAGATCACAGGCTCCAGATTTGGTACTTTCGACTAACAATATCTGCAAGGGAGGTTTATTATTTATATGTATTTTAAGTTAGCTGGTGACCTGAGCTATATCTATTATAGTTCAAATGCAGTTTGCATATCATTCATTATACAAATGAGGTATGAAATGAATATAACTGTTTACTCAGAAGACATACATTTAGTGAGTTGGCATTTCTTCATTACCCAAAATATATGATAATTGTCCATGCAATTCCTTCAGCAAGTTAACTGCACACAGTCCTGCTTCTCGATGGAAACTATCTCTCAGTGTCATGTAATTCTTATGCATCAGTATTAATTCATTCGTGCTATTGCATACATAAGACTGGACTGAAAATGGGTTCAATTTATAGTAAGGTGAGCACCGTTCTTAAAAAACAATGAGGTTTTTACAATAAAACAAAAAAAAAAAATGACCCCTGATTCCATAAATAATGTGCCCCCATGGCACAAGTTGAGCTGCTCAGTGCACAGAGGGAGAAAAAACCCTTGGGAGCAGGGAGCCCCGAGACCACAGCTCCCTACGAAGAGGCATACACTTTTCTCCAGTTTGCTGGGCACCACTAAGCCTTGTCTCCCATTTCTGGACCTCTCAAAGTCTGTCATGAAAGTGAGGGCTGCTGCAGGGCGCGGCGCCAGCCACAAGCAAGCAGGGAGCAGGTGTCAGGCTGGGGGGCCCCGTGGTGCCTGGGTGATGCCTGCTGCAACACTCTCCAACTTGGTCTGCTCCCTCCTCTCTGCATAGGCAGGCTCACCCCAGCTGGCTTTCAAGTGCTTTAGGACAGCACTATCTCCCACAGTGACTCCAATGACTGCAGTGCAGACTAGTCTAATATTTCAGAAAGCTTGAGAATCTTACCTGTCTGTAGGTAAATTCCCAGCAATGTATTTCACCTATGTTCACTTCACTGTGAATGTACTCTGAGACATCATGGTAGTAAAAACACATCTGAGCCCTGTGGTTTCCCTTTTAATGTGTCCTGCACATTAAAAATGCAACTGTCCCCCTACAGTTCTACAATGACCCACAATCCATCAATAATGACTAAGACGTATCGGGAGTTCTTATAAGATCACCAAAAAAAGTCTGAATCTTTTGCTCTTCCTTGTACCTATTTCTTCATTTTCCATCTTATTTAGGCACCTATACCACCCAAAAAGAGCGAGAAAAAGGTGTAGGCTAATACACCAGAACAGATAAAGCTATATCCCTTTTGCACACACATGACAATTACAGGGCGAAAGTTAACGGTAAATCAGGGTAGGAACAGTCACTCCTGCAAGGAGAGGTTCCCTTTGCAGAGAATGCATTTCTGCAACTGGAAGCGTATTTTGCATTTTGCACTAAACTGATCAAATTTATTCTACTTTCCCTGGAAAGCGACTCTCATTTTTGACAGAATTGGCTACAAGTATATCTGCAAAGTTTTACTTAAGCAAAGGGATTCAGTTCTGACAGGAAGCATCTTCCACCCCTGAACATCCGAGGCTGAGGTACAGATCTTGAGGGAAATCTTTGAAGGGTAGAATCGACATTGCCCTCAGATCACGTACAAGATACTATGTCAGGCACATTGTTTACTGTCATCTCCAATTTATCCTATGCGACACAGCACAAAACAACAGGTACCACGAAAGAAAAAGCATAGAGTATGTGATACGACCTAGCAAATCCGTCAAGAGTATCATATATATGTATGCGGGTACGCATCGTAAAAAACCCACAAAGAGCATTCAGATGACTAGTTCAAAATAAATGCAAATCCCCAAGCCCCAAAAAATCTAACAGAAGAAGGTCTTACCAGCTAAAAATGTTCTGTGACTAAAAAGGGCAACTGGACAAGCTAGGTCAGGTTTTGCTACCCATTGCTGACTGCTCTCAGCCTTTCAGAACCTTTTCGTTCCTGATCCTTACATATCCTCATATTACAACTTAAAAAAAAAAAAATGCAGTGTGACTCTAGATCCCATACCTTTGATTAACTAAATAAGAGACTTTGCCAGCCAAGTCTTTATGATACTATATTTCTTATTAGACATTTATAGAGGAAAATATTCTGCAGTGGAGCCTGCATTCAGAAGGAAACATAAATCCCCAGAACACAGACCCAGGACAGTCAAACCCTTTATGATCATGTGGGCATCCAAAAAAGATAGAGAATATGAAATAACTTGAACAAGAGTGTATTATACAGATTAAAGGTACTAAATGCAATGCACCCAACTGCAGAATCTACGGCATTTTATACTCCCTGCAGGGAGTAAATAGGGAAATCTAAATGAAATGGCAATATTGAGGTTAGCATAAATCACTGCTTCTAGGGAGTGCTGCATTCTTGTTCCTCCTCACAGGATTAAAAGTAGCAACTCCCTACCAATTTCACCTCCTCCTGTAGAAATCATATTTCTGTAGCCGTCATGGAGAACAGATACCACCAGGTTGCAGAAAATATAGTCCAATATTTCTCTTTCTACTGGATAAGAAAAGGAGGCAATCAAAATTTGTTTGGTAAGAAAGCTCAGCACTCAGAACCAAAGTGAATCAGTCAAAGGTCAGTAGCATCCCCACAGGTCAGTTAGAGACCAACATTAACTGAGACCTCAAAACCCAGCTCCGCTCTCACAGCGAGTCAGTAAGTTACAAAAGAGGGTTTCAGAGGTTAAAAGTTAATACAGAGAAACTGTTACGTCTCCAAAAATTGAACAGCAGACTGCCTGTCCTTGCAGCACCTTAACTAGCTCTCCAGTACGAGCAAGGAGGAACGTGGATTTCCGTTTTGTATGCTTCACATTTCATATAGGTGGGAAACAGCTTTGCATCCATTTCACCTCCTTATGAAGATGCAGAGTCAACAGACAGCAAAAGGAGGTTTGCAGCATCAGTGCAGTATTAAAGTGTTTTATGCTCCCAAAGTAGACAATTTTAGAATAAACTTCCTCTGGATGATGATAAAACTCTCTGCTTCAAACTGAGGTCCTTACACACGGAGCCTTGACAGTTTAAGTCTATTTAGGTGGGAATGTCTGACCACGTACAACAACCAGACAGAATTTTCTATTGAGTTTTAGTGCACGTAGCAATGTGTGTCTCAGAGTGGACCTCAATGCACCTGTAAGGGTCAAGGGTGATACAGTTGTCACAGACATGCTAGTAGCTCTCCTGCTGTTTTCCTAGTACACACATTAAAGGCAGAACTTCAGCATTTAAACTAACTTCAAAAGGGCTCACTCTGGTGAGGGGAAAAGCTATGTGAATCTGGTAACATTTTTAATATCCATAAAACAGGGTCTTCTCAGATGCACAGCCCAAGTTGATTCAGAAATGCAAATTTCAATGTTAAAAACATCTAATTTTTTATGTTAAGGTGACAAAAAAAGCCTAGAGCCAATCTCACTCCCAGCTGAGGAAAGGAAATGCATCAGTCTTATTTAAATTTGCCATATATATGTATGACAATCACTTAAAGATTCTGTCTATTCAAAAACATTTCTGCACATCTGCGTAGGCTGAGGATCAAAAGCCAGGTTCAAATTTATGCCATTTCGAACTGAAGGTGGTGAATAATGAATCTTCAGATGGTGCTCTGATGTACTTTTATTGATGTCAAATATCTTCATCCAAATTTCCTGTTAAATTGCTGGTACTACCTCCTCCTGTCTTGAACGGGTATCAAGCATGGAAAACAATATACTAAAAAATTCAGTGAATGGAAAAAGTTCAGGTTTAATATGGATCCAAGGCTTATTTGCAGGACTGAAGAGGAAATTTTTGATTTTTTGAAACTGCTTAGCTCAGCCTTAGTTATCAGAGCACAGAAAGAAGATTACGAAAGGAGAGTACTATAATATCAGCTGCCACATAATAATAATTCTCTATGCTCTCTAAGCAAGTTAAAAGAAACATTGAATGTGTTCTTGTACACTAACTCAGCATGCCATTTCATTACGGAATTTCTTTAAAATGGTCTAATGACACTTTATAGGAAATACATAACTTTAAATTTTTTCTTCATGGCCCAGAAGATGGTTCCCTGAGAAGAAAGATCTGAAATTTCCAGGTTTTTATAACATCTCTAATTATATGAAATAGAGATCTGTCACTTGGGTAGGAAAAGTCCAAAAGGACAAGATCATGGAAAAATTGATGTATTTTTGCCATTTGAATTAGAGGAATAAAATATCTGGAGGGAAATTAGTTAGATGAAGTGTTAGATTAGATTGATGAAGTGTCTGACGCCCACTGAAAAGGGAGCACCACTTTTCAGCTGTTTCTTACACATTTCAACCAATATAATCAAAGAATAATTAGCTTTCTATAGTTACTCAGCAAAAAGAGAAAACAAAGAAACATAGCTTCAGAAGATAGTTATTGAATCCTGTCATTCAACATTTTCTGCCTTTTAACGTAAATGAAAAATCATTTTTCACACCTTGGAGGAAAAAAAGTTTGCTTTTTACAGTAACCCACACAATTTTATCATTTTTTTGAAAAAAAAACCCTGTAAAAACACAAAAGTTGTACGTTGGTGAAAATTGATGAAAACTGAAGAGTCATAAGTTATTGAACTTACTTTCTCATAAAAATATTTGTAGTAAATGTAAAACTAAACATGAAAATAGTTTGAAAATTTCAGTGAAAAGTAGGTGGTACATCCTCAAACCCACGAGACATCAAGCATACAAAAACCTCGTTTCTTCAGTAGTTTTTTTTTGTGAGTATATGCATATCAGTCCTTTAAAAAGCTCTCTATAGCAAGTACCAAACCACAGATTTTATGCAAAAGCTCCACAGCAAGCAAATAATGAAAATAGCATCGGCCAAATCATTTAATGCCATCTGCTCTTTTTTTCTGAATTGCTCCAACTGGGCAAAGAGCAGGGAAAGTTGGGGGGTTTTCTTAGGGAGTGCAGAGCCAACACGAGCAGCTTCCTCTGCCACTCCTGTGGCCCCTGGGGCAAGCGGTAGGGCAACATCATCTCAGGGTGGCTGCCTTTGAACGCTACGGGTAGAAAACGTAGGTTTGCAGCTATCGGAACGCGCCCCAGTCAAGGACAGCTGAGCTGCACACACTCCGGGAGCTCATTTTATTGCACTTTGTCACACACTTTCTTCCCATTAACTGGTACCTGAAATGCTTGCTTGAATATTTGGCCCTGTAGTTGTGGCCAACCATGAGAGGCCCAAGACAACAGGCACTGGATGGGGTCTGGAGGGAGTGCTCCTTGCAGAACATATGGACTACCTCCTGCCTTGCTTTTCTGACCGAGCTCCTTTTCCTATGCTCTATTGTAAAATAAAATGAGCCTTTCCATAATTCCTTATCTCTCCTATTATCTCATCCTGCTGCTGAGCTCACAATGGCAGGTGACAGATTGCAGAGAGGGCTTTTAGAGATATTGTAGATGCTTATCTGCTGTAAATCACAGCTTCATTACCTCCAGTGGAATATGCCGAGCTATATCAGCCAAGAGTCTGACTCTGCATGCTGTACTTCAGAGCTGCGGTGTTGTGACCGTCTCTGCAGAGAAGCTACTGGTTTTCGATTTGTAATTTAAATTAATGAAGAATGAATGTTATTATTCCTGCCACAGAAAAGGAGCTCCCCATACAGCAAGGAAAAATAATGATACTGAGCTTTCTTTTCAGTTCTAAGTATTCAATGGCTTTACAAAGGAAGAAAATAGCATTATCCTGTTCCACAAATTAAGGCAAAAAAAGGGACACGCAACCAGCAGAGCTAGTGGCAGATCCAGAGACAGGCTCTCATAAAAGGGAGAAAAAAAGGAAAAAAAAAAAAGGAAAAAAAAGGAAGATAATCAGAAAGATTTAGCAGAGATTAGAAACTCACAGAAAAATGATTCAGAAAACTCAAGAAGTGGAGGTCTTGTATCCAAACAAAGTAAAGTGACCAAAATTATCTGATAGCAAAAAGAGGGAAGTGTTTACACATTTTAAACATTTTCCACTGAAAAATGGGTGTCTTTTACTGTGAGCTAACATATTCTCTGCATTTGTCAATCTGGATTCAAATGAAACTGAGTAAACTAGCCTTGCTTTTGACAAAGCAGCCAAAGGAAACAAAAAAAAAAGACAAACCCACAAAACAAAACAGAAAACCCACACGAAATTATCTCTCTTACCCTATTTCAAAAAACGAGTACAGCAGCACAGTGCCAGCACACCCATTTGTTCCAAGGCTGGATAAAAACTTGTAAAAATCCCTAATGAGTTAGAACAGGTAGGCCACTTCCAGCTTGGCACAGCTTCAGGCAACACTCACCTCAGCCCTGAATTTGACCCACCATATCAAACATGGCAGGCACTGCCAAACTCTCCACCTCAGTCCAGCAAGTGAGATGCAGAACACCAGCGAGGTCTCAGGCTGCACCTCTCCTGGATCTGCTGCACTCATGGCGCTTAACTCATTTGAACACCTTACCCTGAGAGAAGTCACGGCCCATTCAGAATTTTCCAGCTATCTCTAAGAAAGCCCTCAATAATCTCTCATTTAATGGTCACATGAGGACTCTCCATGCTACTTACAAATAGAAAGTTAGGGGTTTGAATTTTAGGGCTATGTATACTATATTTATTTTAACCTGAAAGGATGCCATCTGGATTAAAATCTTTTTCCTGTAGCTGCAAATGAAACGTAATTAGTGCTACTAAACTGTGATAGGTAGTCCCTACAGAATTAGCCCTTTCCGGTGATGAATGACAAAATGTGTATTTATGGTCGCAAGAGAATTCTGTATAAAACTTCCATCATTTAGCTGTCCAGTTATTAAAACAATCTACATGACCAAGATGAGGAAATTTATTCCACTTAAAAAACCCAAACCCAAACCAAACCCCCAAAAGTATGTTGGTATAATGCTCAAAATGGCAATATGAGAGCATATATTTGGTTTGTTAATTATCTGTGACACAGCTTATCAGTTTTTCTCATAATCACTAGAGTGCAATGATTTACTAAAGCCTTTCAAATAGTACCATAATTCTTATTTTGGGGGCTACATTACTGCACAACTTCATACAGGGAGTTCACTTAGGAAATCCCTAGCAGCACCGGGAGGAGACTCAAGATATCCTGATTTCTTACCGGATGCTTAAATCTAGCAGCTTGTCTAAATTTTTATAAATAAACACTAGTCCAATCAGTTCTTGAGCTCAATCTTCTAAAAGCTTTAATAGTCTTTATGTTAAATGCATCCAGAAATTGTTTTCAAACAGCTGTCCTCATATACAGGGTTGATGCCAAAACACCTCAAAGCAAATGAACCATCACCGGCTGGATGACAGCCTCACCGTGTGTCTGCTGGAAGTTGGCCCTTTGCACTTCACCTGACACAGTTTCGAGGAAAACCTCAGTTCTCTCCTCCTCCTCAGTTTCAGCTTGTTACTTCTGTTTTATGTTTTAGCAAGCCTCCAAAACCTAGTATATAATCCATCCATGGCCCCATTACCTGATTATATAGTGCATTTGAACTGGGAATGTGAGGATTGCTTCAGCCCTCTAAAACACCTGTCTACTGAAGTCTCAAATAAGAATTGTTTTTAAAAATGTAAGGACTCCAAAGGCCAGTATATTTATCTGTCTCTAATTGTAGCACGCCCTCCAGCGTGCTGCACAAACAGAGGTTTGCTAATTATCTTTTGGAGGTGAGCTTGGCTACTCCAGCTTTGATGCTCTGCTTTGCAATTAAATATATTCCAGCAGCCACATGGGGGAGAAGGAAAAAAGACAGCTTCCAGTTCTGCAATGACCTACTTACGGCATTAAAGCACTGAGGGGGAGGGGAGGGCTTGGGCTGGGAAAAGGAGAGGTCTAACTACAGCTTAATGCAAGCTGACACTTAACTGTGCTTCAAACTACACAGCAGTCAATATCAGATATGACTTCACATCCTACAGAAAATATTGGTAGGACAAGGAAAGGTAATTACAAGAAGAAATTAATACAAGACCTCGGTTCCCAAAACCTGCAGTAATTTTAATATCCCATTTCTTTTCTGCCAACTTTGCCATACCCCATATCCCTGAAGTTTGTGTTAAATTCATATTTTTCAAGCTATGGGAACCAACTGTACAGGCACAGGCTCCCTGTCCCAGGCAGAACACCTTCTAACTATACGAGAAGAGATTCCCATTCCTCCCTCTCAACGCATAAAGCAAGGCCGAGAATCTGATTTACTTGGCATCACTAAACTAAGTCAATGCCTGAGCCACAGATTGACTCTAGATCTTCCTCATATTTTAAGTTCCCCTTCCCCAATTTTCTTCTCCACTCAGATAATCTTCAAGCATTAACGCAATTAACCAGAATAATTAAAGAAAGGTGTTGATCATTTTTGCGTTCTGCCAGGGATCCCAGAATGCACTGAATTTTTAAGCACACAACGTACTTTGGGGTGTGGTTTCTCTTTTCAGTACCCACTATCCTGGTTTAGAGCACAGACAACACAATTCCTGGACTTCGAACTAATCATAGGGCTTATTAGTGATACAGTCAAATCATGCAGTCAGGGGGCTGGTTAACTCAGTTGAGCGTGGCACTGACAACACCAAGGTCGTAGGTTCGATTCACGTTCAGTCCCCATGTGTCGCCTGATCTAGTTGACAGGTGGCAACCCTGGTAACAGGGAAGCTGGTTTAAAATGATCTCTAAGGTCCCTTCCAGACCAGGCCATTCAATGCTTTAACAGTGCTATACTTGGACTCTTCCAAAATGTCATATACTTTCACTGTGTGATATGCCTATCACTTAAACATCCCAGCAAATGTTTTGAAAGCATAATCGCAAGAGTTAAGCCAAATACATCAGTAAGCACTTAAAAATCCGTTCATTCATTTGGAACATTTTGTATAATATAATATGAAGCAAAAAATATCCCTTTAACTTATGCTGGAGTAAATTCAGAATAACAGCTGGAGGACAATCTGCATTTATTTTTTCTGGTATCAGATGAAATATTAACTGTTTATAAAACTATTTATAAAACTTTACAAATATATCAGAAATATCAAACTTAAATGTAAAATAAATTAAACGTTCATAAATGTACATTACAACAGCTAAGAATCAAGAAAGAAAGAAGAGAAAAGTAAAGAAGAATATGGTTTTTTCTCCTTTCATCCCCCACTCGGATGAGGAGTGGCGTGCAGCAGCACTGTTCGCCCCAGCCAGAGGAGTTTCAGGCCTGGATTATTAGCTTCCTCCAGTATTCTCTAGCTCAGTAGCCGCATTGCTTGAGGGAATCATTCACATCTGTGGAATTTACTAATCCTCTTCTACAGCCATCACAGAAATTGGCTGTTCTCCCTTTCCACAACTATTTCTGAGTCACACTACCTAAGGCTGTGAGCCTGTCATATCTGATAACGGAGACAGGGTGAGACATGGTCAGTACTTTAACAAAAGGCAGCCAGAAAGAGGTGAGATGCTATGGAGACGATGCCAGTTAATCAATGGACAGCAAACTACACTTTGCATGATTCTGCACAGAGCGTTGTTCCTTCAGTATGGTCAGTTGCGACACAATTGCCATGGAGCTGGAAACAAAGAGAAATACTGTCTCTACCTGAAATGACAGAATGTAACAATATAATGAACAGTTCTAAGTTAGTCAAAATCACTGTGATCCATTGCAATGGATAAAATCCTGAATTCATGTCTTGCAAGAGAATTGGCAAAAAAATCTCTGTTCAAATCACTACTAAAATCCCATTGCTCAGACAGAGGTTTCGTTTAGCATCATGCCCACACACCACTGCATTGTCACAGAGATGGAGGAGTTGTAATATCAAATTCACTCAGCCTGCAGCATAACACTGGATAAACAGGGACTTGTTAGAGGTGGTTGATCACACCTATTCGTAAATCTTTTTGCCACCAAAATCCAGACGTTAAAATGAACAAGCATTTGAGACCATGGGACAAAAGATGTTGGCTTGCTGATTTCCTGAAGTGTCTCTTCTTTCTAGTAGCTCTCTGTAAATGTTAATACCAATGCTCTTCTATAGTTAAGTTTGGAGAGGAATAAGAATGTGCTGCATAGGAGGAATAAAATCCCCTTGTTTCCTTGATATGCACCCAAGACCCTGTCACAGGTTGTTTTCTAACACATCAGTGTTTCACTTTATCCATTAGTACTGTAAGTTATGTACTTCGCCTTGGAGTGACATTAACCTCAATAGTTGTAAAAACTTTGCAACGCTTGGATGAAAAACATCATCTAAAGCACACTATATAATTAATGTGACTGCAGAGACTTTTCCTTCTTTTTAAAGCAGCTTCTTCAAAAGCATTCTGAGCATCTAAATACTTTTCTTTTTATATCAAGATGATTGATTGCATACTTAAAGGTATTAATTGGTTCTATGGTAAGGTTTTTAAAAACTCCTTAAAGCCTCAAGATATCAGAAAGAAATACTGCAATAGCTCAGATAACTTAAAATGCTCATACATTTTCACTGGTCCTTAACACATTCACACAATTATAAAAAACCTGTTACAGGCCAGTTGCATGGTATTTATTTAGAAAAAGGCTGTTTGTAAGTAATGGACTAGTAATAAATAACTTGTAGAACATTGTGCACGAACTATAAAGTGCAATCAGAACATCTGATCTCATTCCTTAGTTTAATTATTCAGTTCTTTTTAGGCTGGAACTACGTGTCTGGTATATTTGCTTCAGATCTCGAGAGGGTATTGACCAGGTTTTCTGAAGTCTTCTGCATTATTTATCTCTTCCTACCATAAGGGGTCTGATAGGCATACTGTTTCAATAATTAAATGTCAACAATTCATGCTGTTGGCCAAAACCCAGAGGACCTTCATAAATAAATAATAACATCTTGCATTTTTATAGCTTCCTTCATTCAAAGGTCTCAAAGTATTCTGTGAATATTCATTAAGGGCTCCCCCCAATAGGTTTGTACAGTAATTCAGAATTACTCTGCTCTCTGTTTTACACACAGGAAGATGGATCAGCTCATCCAATGTCATGGCTCAAGCCATCAGGAGTAGAGCCCATCCCAACAGCCCTTTCTGCCAGCTCCCCTGGCCGAGATCTGCGCTGGCAGCAGCAGGAGGCAGATGTGACTCTGGGGAGCACTCTGAAGTCACAGCCATATAAGAGCAATGAAAATGGGGCAGAGCGGTGGGAAATGAGCATCCACTCTGCCCTTGATTTTTGTTTGAAACATGTTTTAGCACCACACTGCCAAAGAAGATGAGGGAAACAGTGGTGCATGGTCCACGCATCTGACCCAGTACTGCCATTTCTCTCTTAACTGTGGTGCTGCAGCCAGCAGTGATTTCAGTCAGACCAACAAAATATCCAATATCTTGTTTCCAATCTAATCCATCAGAATGTTCATCAGAAGTCATACATCTATGTTTTATTCACTTTTCTCCAGTCATTTCTGTTAGCGTCATTCTCCATGACCCCTTTTTCACTCCATACTGAGGAAAACAAGAATGATGATAATGATGTTACATTTCTATAGAGGCTTTCATCTCACTGGCATGTTGAGAGCAATGATGAGCACAGAAATAACATAAGAAGCTTTTCAGGCATCTTTTTCTGAAATTAGAACCGAGTTTCTGAGGAGAAAAAGACTGAGCCTGAAAGCTGAGCACATACCACTCACTCTGCTTGTTCAGGTAGCTTTCAGCCATTAATTCTATTCCCAGTCCTCCAAAGAGATGAGAAAATCCACACAGAGATGATTCCAACAACCAAAACAAACCTTCCATTAAGATTCTCACAGCAAGCTCCAGTACTGCGCTCCACTGCGGTTCATTTCTGGTTTGATTGCAATGCCAAGACAAATGCAACACCGGAACACTATAGAATTTTAGAGCAAGAAAGCAACATCCAAAAGTGCATTCATTCAGAAATAGCACTTTAGGATCCCCAACTCTGCACTAATTTCAGAAGAATGTCCATGTTTTCAACCTTTTACCCATATTGTCACTGTATACATATATGCACATATACCTGTATAATTTGTATGTACATACTGTATATAACACACACAAAGTGCAGCCTTGGATTGGTAAAGTGTTTTAGACTGACTGAATCTGAGTCCAAGTTATCCCTTAACTTTTCCCTAATTAGTACCACTTATCAGATGCTTAAATGTATATACCCGTTCCTGATGTGCCTTCCTGAAGTTCTGCATGTTTATTCACTAATCGTCAAGAACAAATGCCAGGTTGGCTAATATCACAGTAGATTTCACAGCTGCATATTAAGACACAAACCACCAATGCCTTTTTCTTCCCATGATTTCCAAATAAATGGACCAATCTGCTCTGTTGATGCTGAAGGTTAGGGGCGCTGATGAGAAAATGAGGACAGCTTTCAGAGATATTATCCTAGGTGAAAATACACACATTTTCCTATCTGAACTTAAGCAATGCTCATTGCCAGAAAGAAAAAGACAAAATACTACTGAATTTTGACAATATAAGGATATACTTAAGACTATATTTCAAGTTTGTAAGGGTATATCATCAGATCAATTTAAAAAAAAATTTCCATTTTATACATTCTGAAAGTCAATTAAAAATGATGAAAAATTGGATATAAGATGCTTTAATAACACTAATTCACTCCTTTCCCCTAAAGGTTCTTTTCTGTGCTATTCTTCTGCTTCTTAAATTTGCCTTTCACAAAGCTTCATGTCTGCTTTTAGTTCACTTTACCCTGCAGAGCTCTAAATTCGGAGGAACTTTGGGAGAGTAAATTTTTTTTAATTAACATATTTCTGTATCCTCTGCATAGTTTCTAAGTCACCCTTTCCCACATTTTTCTCAATAAGGCATCCAACCCAGATATTACCCTTATTGGTAGTTTTGGCTTCAGCTATTGTGAGATACTCAGTTGTGGAATGCAATTATGAAAAGATGGGAGAGCATCAAAAGTCACTTGTTTGGCAGCAATGGTGGAAATGTGGTGGGTGTCTAAAGACCTTTTTATCATTTGTGTAACAAACATTTGATTTGTAAACTCATCAGACCTATTTCACCCAGACAGACTTAAGTCTCAGATTAGAACATTGTCTTGGGACAGTAAACTCCTTAACGCTGGATGCTTCAATACTATTACTGAAACACATTTTTATTCACTTTTTATATTCCTCTGAATACTCTGCTTTCTGTGTCATCTACTCAAGATCTAGCAAGCAGTACAAGACAAACATAGTTAATTTTCAAAGCAGACACTATTGATCCCATGTCAATGCCCTATTAAAATGAAATTTTTTGCTACACAGAATGACTCATGCAGAAGTTATTTAATCTGATGAATGCTAGAGCAAGAAGGCAGTAGTTGCTCACTGCATCATTATTCAATAGATATCACTAGCTGGCTTTGGAAAGGCCACACTTTTATAAGGGATGCCACTGAAATAAAACTAATGCTTTATAACACTTTTAGAATATATCGCCCACCTTTAGCATTCCATCTTGTCCACTGAAACTGTCTTAAAACCAGTCAAAGCAATAGTGACTGAAATACTGCTATATTCTATTCTTTGAATCAGATTAAGCTACTAAGATGGCTCTAATAATATCCACATTCTACAATCTGTTTTTCCCAGTTTCCTGGTAAGTTTACTGTAGATCTTTTTCTATAAAAAGAACGGACAAAAACAAAAACAAAAAATCCACAAATCCTGAATATGAAGTGAGCAAGATTCTTAAAATTTTTGCTTTTTGTGTGCAAAAACCTGTCTACACAAGACAAAAGTTTGCAGTCTGAGTCTACAGGTATTGTGTGCAGAAGTAATCAGACATTAAGCTGAGAAAACTCTCATTCCAGCTTTTAGCTCAGATCTCTGTTTTCCTGTTTGTTCTTCCCAATGCCTAACTCTAACTTGGAAACTCTCCTAGAAGAGCTGAATGCAAATCCTAAATTAGAATCATAGAATCATAGAATGGCCTAGGCTGAAAGGGACCTTAGAGATCATCTAATCCAACCTCCCTGTCATGGGCAGGGACGTCTCTCAACTAGATCAGGCTACTCAAGGGTCCCTCCAACTTGGCCTTGAACACATTCAGGGAGGGGGCAGCCACAACATCTCTGGGCAATTTATTCCAAAGTCTTGCCGCCCTCGTACTGAAGAATTTCTTCCTAAGATCCAATCTAAATCTATTCTCCTTCAACTTAAACCCATTTTCCCTTGTCCTATCAGTGGACACTCTTGTAAAAAGTCTCTCCCCAGCCTTCCTGTAGGTTCCCTTCAGGTATTGGAAAGCAGCTATTAGGTCCCCCCGAAGTCTTCTCTTTTCCAGACTGAACAATCCCAGCTCCTGCAGCCTGTCCTCGTAGCAGAGGTGCTCCAGCCCCTGGATCATCCTTGTGGCCCTCCTCTGAACACACTCCAACAGATCCATGTCCCTCTTATGGTGGGGACACCAAAACTGGACGCAGAAGAACAGATTGATCAAACTTCAAGCCTTACGCCACACAAATCATTTCAGCAATAATAATAAAATTATTTACATAAATGAGGACTACTTACATAGAGCTTTTACTTCCTGCACTGTACTCCAAGAGGGATTTACGCAAGGCAAAATGAAACAGGGCACTGGAGGAACACAGCAGTGCAGCCACATCAGAGCAGTGATTTGCAGAACCTCAACAGTGATGCTGAGAAGCAGTTCATTCATATCTAACTTCAGGCATCATCCAGGTACTGCACAGGGACATGCCTTCAACCACAGCCAAAGCCCACCAAAATACAGAGCTAATTGCTAATCCCACTTCTTTTCTTTTCTTTTCTTTTCTTTTCTTTTCTTTTCTTTTCTTTTCTTTTCTTTTCTTTTCTTTTCTTTTCTTTTCTTTTCTTTTCTTTTCTTTTCTTTTCTTTTTTCTTTTCTTTTCTTTTCTTTTCTTTTCTTTTCTTTTCTTTTCTTTTCTTTTCTTTTCTTTTCTTTTCTTTTCTTTTCTTTTCTTTTCTTTTCTTTTCTTTTCTTATTGAAAGAGCTTGAGTCACTCGGGGTATGTCCACAGAGGTTTTGTGCAGACAGATGGGAAACTGGTTTCCTCAGGCTTTGGGCTGCCTGTGTGTAGCCTAGCTTCATCCAAGAGCCACAGAGATACAATTAACTCAACCCTGTGCTTAAGCTAATCAGGCTCTCCCTAGAATTTTCCTCACACAACATGTTACCAGCCTACATGAAGGCTGATGGTTTCACTTCCGCGATTTTCTTCTGCTTTAGAAAGGTATAAAAATGAGCAGAGAAGCTGGATTCTAGCTGCATGTGAACTTTCAGTAACTAAGTTGATCTTCATCTTCCCTCGGTCAAGAACTCCTGGTTTGACCCAGAACAGAACAAATTCTCCAAAGCGATTTTGCTTTTCAGCTAAGTCTCTTCTAAGTGACCATGTACTTTATGAAATTAATAGCATATTTTCTCAGACAGTGTCTGCTTCTTGAAATGATAGCTCTTGATGTTTTTAGTTACTACCAAGGACCTGGTAGTAAAATGCAGAAAGCTTCTCACTTATACTTGCTTCTGTAGAAAACAAGATCACTGCTAAATCTTGCATGCCACATTAGAGTGCTGTAAGTACAAGGGTCATAAGTAAGTAAAAAGGTTACACTTGCAGAGATGAGCAGACAGAACAGGTGACCCAAACCTGACCAACTAAGCATTCCATTCCATGTACATCATACTCTGTATAAAACTGAGGGATTACAAGGTCCAACCCCTCTTCTTATATGGCTGGCATCTAAGGAGGAGTTTTTCTGTTCTTCTGCCTTCAACACCAAATCATTCCTGAATCCAGTTCTTGAACCAAATTCCCATTTGCTGCCAAGTCCAGTCTGGGACTTCCTCACTGCCTGTCCTGAAATGTCAATGGTGACGTGATCATCACTGAAGGAGTTTTGGCATTGGTTTTGTATGTATTTGTATACAGTTCATTTTTTTTCTTATAATTCTCTTCTTATTGTTACTCTTTCATTAAAGTTGTTTTAGTTTGTTGGGTTTTTTCCAAACCATAAGTCTCTCTTCCTTACTCCCCTTTCTCTTCTGCGAAGGAAGAGGGGTTAATAAAAAACATCTGTCACCCATTTAGTCACCAGCCCTAACTAGTGACACAAGAGCACAGAACAGACCAGGCAAACAAACACAGGAAGAGAGTGAAGGGCAAAGAAAGTGCAAGTGGCAATGCTGCTGCATGGATGGCCAATCTACAGGCAGGTGTCAGTAGACAGTTCTTTTTGTCCTACTCTGGCAAGTAGAGGCCAGAGTTGTGGGATGCTACTGGAAAGCCTCTGCCTCCTGCCATCATAAGAGAAGACCATTTCACTTTTTCCCTTTGCCACACAAGAAACAGACTGAGTTTGTAAAAAAGATTTTCACTGTAAAGTAATGAAAAACTCTTGCCTCTGGCAGAGGGTGGAAAACAACCTGCTGCTGACAGAGTGTGTTAATTTATTTAGGTTATTTATAGGAAAGCTTCTCACCTGTTGACTGCTTTATAAGGAGAGAAGAGTTATCAATGCTAGGCCTCCAATCCCTGAGAGCCCTACTGCTGGAGCTAAATTTTTTCACTTGGCCAGTTGAAATTTCGTGAGATAGGTAGCATGGGGACTTCTGTTTGTACCTAAGTGCAGACAAGGAGCAATATTAAGTGTAAGAAGCAGAGGTTTGAACTCAGAAGTGTGGCTTTACTGGCTTTTTTAACAGCAAGTCGGAGAGACCAGACAAATCTTTCAAGGGATCTAATTAGCTGCAGTAAAATATTTCTAATGTAAACAACTGCGTAGTAATAGCCATCCTACGGTGAGGATCCCATGTGATAAATATACTCATGGGAATTCCAAGGCTCATGCTGGTAATCTTAAAAGTTCCCAGAGGTCTGATTGCTTTGCAGAAATGTTGCAAGCTTTGTAAAGACTCATTGCTTAATCAATCTCTGCGGAATCATAGGGATAACCGGCCTTTCACTGACAGGATAACCAGTACTAGCCTGTGAGCTTTACTTCTGCACAACTATCCTATGTTAACAGAGGCAATAAAGCATAATTGGCCATTATAAGTTCAATACCACCAGTCACTCAAATTGATAAGGTTTGTGAGGATGAAAGCAAAAAAGACATGGATATATCTCCTGAGGAAAACCCTTTATTTGGTCATTTCTGTCCTAACATACATGTTTACTACAAATTTCTTCGCTTAGTAGCATCCCTTGATTCATAACAGCCTATTTTACTCACCTATCGTATTCTCGGGCTGCAGGGCAAGAAGGCAGCACTCTGGTTGCTTTCACATGATCCAGACCAGAGAACACTAACAAATGTCTCTCCTCAGACATCTGTATGAGCCATCACGTGCTTTGTCATGGAAGAACACCACAGACCACCAGAGACAAAACCACAGCTAACTACAATTTATGGCAAGAAACCAGCATCTGTAGAACTTCCTGGCCTGTATCAAAAATAGTGTGGCCAGCAGGGATAGGGAAGTGATCGTGCCCCTGTGCTTGGCACTGGTGAGGCTACAGCTTGACTATTGTGTTCAGTTTGGGCACCACAGCATAAGAAAGAGATTGAAGTGTGGGAGCAGGTCCAGAGAAGGGTAATGAAGCTGGGGAAGGGTCTGGAGAACAAGTCTGATGAGGAGCCACTGAGGGAACTGAGGTTGTTGAGCCTGGAGAAGAGGAGGCTGAGGGAAGACCTTATCACTCTCTACAACTATCTGGAAAGAGGTTGTAGTGAGATGGGTGTTGGCCTCTTCTCCCAAGTAACCAGTGATAGGACTAGAAGAAATGGCCTCAAGTTGCACCTGGGGAGGTTTAGATTGGATGTTGGGAAAAATTTCTTTACTTGAAGAGTGGTGAGGCATTGGAACAGGCTGCCTAGGGAAGTGGTGGAGTCACCATCCCTGGAAGTGTTCAAAAAACATATAGATTTGGCACTTTGGGACATGGCTCAGTGATCATGGTAGTGTTGGGTTGACAGTTGGACTTGATGATCTTAAAGATCTTTTCCAACCTTAATGATTCTGTGATTCTAATTTCAGACACCACCGGAGTTGAGTCACCATTAGCTACAGGGCAATAGCACTACTACAAGGGTCACCTAAAAGTTTTTAGGGTTTAAGGAGGAGGGAATTATCCATAACACACATTCACTCACCTGTTAAAGTGAGGGCACTCAACCTTGAAGAGTATCCACGGTCAGTGCCCCTTGCCATGGGGAGGCACCTTCATACCACAACCCTGCTGCTCCAAGGAGGCTTCAAAATGGCTGCCGGCAGAACTCCATTTATACCCATGTCAGCCCATGGCCACATACAGCTCTCATTGGCTGAGGGTGCCTCCTCAGTGGCTCATTGTCTGAGGTGTCTCCATGGCAGGAGTCACTCGGGAGTGCTGTGGCTTGAGGCCTGCCCAACCGGCAACTAAACTCGCTTCCTGCCTAACTCGCCACCACCTCCCTTGCACCCTGCCGTAGGATCCTCCTAGGGGACGGTATGCTTTTACAGAAATTCGCAGTCTCAGCATAACCTGTATTAATTTTTCTTTGCCTTATATAAAAGAAAACCATGTATAAAAGAGGTAGGTATTACACAAGCGAGGCAGAACCTACTACTTCCCTAAGTTGCTGAAGAGATTAATTACCCATTATGTAATTTTTTAATTCATATTAAAATCAGCGTCAAAGCCTCTCATCTAACAGAATAAAATATATGAAGATCACAATTCTGTGTAGTGTCAGAAGTCTCTTTTCCATGTTGTTTCTTCTAGACCATGGTCAGATTGACTTCTTTGCATAGATAAACTAGTCCAAGCTTCTCTAATTTTCCACTATAAGGCATGTTCCCCAAGCATCGTATCACTCATACCTTTTTTACTAAGCCTTTTCCAAACTCACAGTAGCTTTTTTGGAGAGATATGAAAAACACAGCTTATAGGAGACATATAAAATAAACAGCCTTGCAGAGTCATAAGATCTGGCAGTTGGATGTCATTATAGGACCCAGCAGAATCTGGATTTTATTACCCCAGGGCTAAAATTATTGGTGGAATTGCGTTTGTAACAAAGGAACCCCATAACCTTTAATGGAGATCTCTGACAGACTCTGATAAAAACGAACCTAAACTACCCAGAGACAGCAGAAAGAGACCTAGAAAGAATTAGAAATATAAAGAAAAGAAAGTGCCTTTTGTGTAATATTCTCTGTTTTCCACATTTGCAGAAGGGTGAAAATCCATCTCTGGAGAAATTCAGAATTAGCAAGGACCAGTTTGTTTAAAGCAGATACCAGCTCCTGCTGAGGAGTGGAAATTGCCTCTTTCTATACTGCTTTTAGTGAGGAATCCTCATTCTTTTGTAAAATTGTTTAACATAAATGTGTCTTGCTCACAGGAAAGATTCAAGGCTGCTTGCCTGAGAGAGTCTCTATAATAAGGAGCAGCAACACCTTTTTTGATCCCTCAGACAGTCCACATAAAACAAGTCATGGGAAAGCTCCTGGAATTAACTTCATTGGGGAAAATCAGCAATAATTTAAGGGAAAGTTTTGCACTCAGGTATGAGTAACAATAAGGTCATCATAAAACGTGGTCGGTGCGCAATATGAGCCTGATGTGTCTTGCCACTCTGCCCCCAATGTCCAGGTCTGCAAAGTCACAACAAGCACTGATACTTCAGTGCTCTCAAGACAAGGAAGGATCTAGCACACTGGAAAACATGCAATCAAGAAAATGTCTCAGTTGTTAGCTTTTCCCCAGGCT
The DNA here is from genome assembly GCF_000703405.1 of Apaloderma vittatum. Lineage (NCBI taxonomy): Eukaryota > Metazoa > Chordata > Aves > Trogoniformes > Trogonidae > Apaloderma > Apaloderma vittatum. The sequence goes on along the minus strand of NW_009693131.1, from coordinate 48,358 downwards.
CCATGCATTTAATGTGATATCAGACCCTGGTGACCCTCATGTCCTGAACTGCAAACAGGATTTGAAGGGCAGTGGCTCACAGGGGTAGTAATCAAGGCTCTAGTTACTCTGTGATAGCGACAAGAAGGCAAAGGGAAAAACAAGGGGACTTGGTAATTGTTCAAGATAAAAATTGTTTAAAATTCTGTGCCTTTCTTCCCAGCTAAATTCTCTGAACTAAATCTGCTGATGGACTATGGCAAGCTGTTACAGCCCAAGACACATCACAATGTCAGCTACCGTGGTATTTTTGCACTAAAAGTTAAGCTTTTGCTAAACACGGAGAGTAAAAGAAAATAATTCTAAACTTCCATGATCAGGAAATAGTTGAGAACGTGTCAAGGAAAAAAAAACCAAAATCAATGCAATGCAAACTACCTGAGTCTGCAGCAACCCTGAAATGACAAATCTCATGGCAACATTTAACCCAGGACCTATTGATCTCGAGAATTTCATCAGCACCATCTTATTCCCTCCTGTCTAGTCAAAGCATTCCCTTTGCTACCCTCATTCCATACTGCTACCCTCACTGTATGACAACTGGACTGTCAGGATGCATCATGTTCTACTGCACTAAACATTTTGGATAGTTTTCAGATAACTATACCTGATACAGTAAACAGCCTCTCCATCAGCATTACACCATGTAATGTAGAACTGCATTCTTTTTTTATCAGCAGTGATTCCTCCATTGTTAAGTTGTAAAGTCTACAGCGATAACTGCAGATATAACCTTAGTTATTCTGCTGCACATGTTTTGCTCTATTAAAAATCCAATTTCCAGTAGTCTTGCTTTTGGGCAATGTTGTATCTGAGCATGTGCAAATTGGATTCAGCATTAGAGACAACGCAGACTAATATAAAAAGGACATCCTATGTCAAAAGAGCCATGAAATTACTATGTAACTGCTTTGTAAGCAAGAAAGTACAACTGGGATTAGCTTATTAGTGCTGGTTATAAAAATCTTTGGGGGGTGGAGGAAAGAACATGAAAGAAACTGTTTTTTTTCAGGTGGCAGAGCAAGCCTGCCTGCCCTAGGAACTCAGAAATAATGTCACAATTTTAAAATGGCAGGAGAAGCTAGATTAATAATTTAGGATGTGAATCATGAGCAGATTTCCCTCACTCAGTGCCACCTTTTCAGAAAGCAGTTCAGGGCTCCTTGCTCAGACAGGATGCTCACTGCCACGACTACAGCAGCAGACTCACAATTCGGACTGTCAGTAAAAAGATGACCTCATCTGCATTCACTGTTACTCTTGTTTTGCTAATGATAGAGCAGCGCTTTTCCTTAGGTGGAAATTACTCTCCTTGAGAGAGGTTCTTTGTGATGAATTTGGCTACACAGAAAAAGAAGTTTATTTTATTCTTGTATCTGTGTCATGAAAATGTTTTGTGTATTTTTATATTGCAGAATGCCACACAGCATTAGAAAAGAAAACTCTGAGGTTGTAAAATTTCAGTGTGGGTTTTTTGATAGATACCACCAAGTAAGTATTTCACTAGTCTAGAATGGAAAGAAATTCCCTTCTAAGGCATCACACTAATATTTGCTGTTCTCCCTGCATACATGGGGAAAAAAATAATTTCTAGCAGCTTTTCAGATAAAGAAGCAGAATGTTGGCAACTTCATTCTTTGCTCATATTTGAAGTGATAACTTCACCCTAAACATATGATTGAGAAGTATAATTCCTGTAGGAATTTTTCCCCAGACAGGTGTGGTGTGATTGAAGACTAACCCTCTTTTTCATCTTTATACACCTATATGATAAAAGAGGATGAACAATACAAATTGTGATCTCCAAGGTCTAATACCCTCAACTTATCTCCAGAAGGCAACCACAGATTAACTTTCTGTGTATTATACTTAGAAGCATTTTGCTGTGTGGTGTCTTGTAAGGCTAATTTGATCAACCCAGGTATGGTCGAAGCACTTGTCACAATACCAGAGCATTATCATCACTTTCTCTTCTAATTTAGATGCAGTCACTCCTGATCATCTCTATATGCACACTGAAAGCTTGTGGGACTCCAGGGGATATTTCTCCATCCTCCTCTCCTGCTCAGAGATGCAGTACATACTCTCTGGTGTGGGAAGAGAGAGCAGAGCCTGGCATCCTGCAGAACAGCCCTTCACCAGCAGTTGGGCTCCTTTAATAGCGTTTAACTTTCTGAATTTATAATTTCTAATGCAAAATTTATAATTTCTAATGCAAGGAGGTAGCTTCAGGTCAGTGAACACAGTCAGTGAGGAAACCTAGTTCAGAGCTCTCCACCTTTCCACAAGGTCTGAGAGGCAAAACCACCCTCCTCTGTAGGAACGGGAAAATACATTGAATGTGCTCACAAATGCCATGAATTTCTCCATCAAACCAACAACCGGCTTGATTGTTCCACCAATTTAAACACCAGAGGGGCCGGTAAGCTCAGTCGGTTAGAGTGTGGTGCTGATAACACCGAGGTTGCAGGTTTGATCCCTGCTGGGTCCCCATGTGTTGCCTGATCTAGTTGAGAGGCGCCCCTGCTCATGACAGGGAGGTTGGATTAAACGATCTCTAAGGTCCCTTCAAGCCTAGGCCATTCTATGATGATAAGCTGCCAAGCTGGAGGGAAGCAGGGTGACAGTGTGGTGTGGCAGCCCAGTGCTCTGGCTCAGGACTCTCTGCACCAGGAGGTGAGCTGTCAGACCACTGCCAAACTGCCCTACTGCCAGCAGCCATGCAGGACCACGGCAAAGGGGTCCTGTCAATGGGAACTTCCAAATTAATCTTCATAGAAAATGACTGTCATTGCTGACACAGATGGTCTTTCCTCTTGGCTGTGCCAGCAGCTCTGTGTGGGCAAAGATGCCCTGTATATAAATGATCTTGGAGGTGAAAAGAGCTGGTGTCATGTTTCTGACCCTTTCAAGAGATGGAGATGGAAAGGAGGAGAGGAGAAAAAAAGAATTGCCCCTCCTGGCACTGGAAGCAGAGCAGTTCACACAAAGGCAAGGGAAGAAAAGCTAGGACGAGTGTTGCTGTCATGCTGACGCTGAGGATGCGACAGAGATGAAGACATCAGGTAGCATATACCAAATGATAAAGGACAATTAAATGAATTAAATGCCAAAACCAAAAGGACATGAGAGGCAAGAGTCCTTCTGGTAAGTAAAAACATCCATCACTAAAATGTTGGTGTTTCCCTGTTTCCCCCATGCGACAAGGCCAGCAGCAGAAGGGCAGCATGAAGAGGTGGCAAAGCCACCATGGAGAGGACATCTGCTTCTATGCAGTGCTGCTGTTGCAACTTGAAGCAACAACGCAGTGGCTACCAGTGTTCCCGCCTGGCTCCACAAAGACAGACACTGCACAGCAGACAACCCCACATGGAAATAAATACTGAAGGCTGCCTGAAACTTGTGTTATTAGAAGAGGTAAAGCAGGGACAAAACATAAACAAGCTACTTTAATCTCTTTCAGAAATTCAACTCTCTGGTTCTCTTTCCATTCCTCACTTACCCTTGCAGGAATGAGCGAGCATTTGTTAAGTTTGGCTTTGAACATAGGAAAACATTGGTTTGTAATAACCCTCCTAATTTGCTTTTCTTGGCAAGTACCCTACACCAGCCGTCCCCAGTTCTGTTGTTAGGGGATGACTACGACGTTAAGAAAACACACACACACAAAGTCTCCAGTAATTACATGCACAGTACCTGCTTTTTAATGCACTGCAGTGTAATTACCTTTCTGTCAGCTCAACTTCATTCTGTACAGAACAGCTGAAATCCCTAATTACCAGCTGTAGCAGTGAAAGTCTCCAATTTGCTCCCGAGGAAGCAGTATCATTAACCCAACTCATTATGTGTTGCTTGTCAGGTGAGGGCTATGGAAATTTCACCTGCATTTACAGGTTTCCTTCTATGGAAGAGTAAGCAACATAGTCTGGATAAAATACTGAGACAAACAACTCCCTGGGCAAAATGCAACAAGCTGATCCAGGCAAGAATCTCACCAAAGCCAAACTGGGCATGGAAGACCTGCCAATGGATTTCAGGGTTTAGGCTCAAATAGTGAGAAGTGCTATTTTCTTCACTAGCAAGGGTCAGAGTTTGAAATAATCCATGTAACACATGGGGCACCCAAAGGGCCAGGACCATCTGGGGAGTAATTTGGGCTTTGGCCCGAATTGTAGGATAGTGCTCAAGACCAGCTCCCACAAATTGCCGGAGTGCCCTGAGAAGAGAACATGCTGATGGTTGAAAAGCATGCCACTTTCCATAGCCAGATGGATGCCTGGAGCAAAATCTCAGCAAGAATTCAATTTATATATTTATATTCTGTCCAACAAACACCCTCTGCCAGAAGCCAAGGAAAGAAAATACATGTAATATAAAAACTGAGTGCTGTAACAACTCGACTGAAAGCTAAGGTTTAAAACTAGTTCATTGCTGTCTGCTCAGAGCTACACTTCTTGGTATTTCTCTGTGCTTACCTTCTCTATTTATCTTCCTAAGAAAAGAACAGTTTTTAGTGTGCATTTGCACAGTGCCCTATGTACTGGATACTTTCATAAAACAGATAATGTATTGTTAACAATTGCTTTACTGTAGCTAATGTCAAATTTTTAACAGAAAGTAATTGAGATTGCTCACCAAATTAACGGATGAATTTCAGAGAGACAGATATCTTAGAACTTTTCCCAGGAAGTATTTAGTTTAGCAAAAAAAAAAAACCCCAAACAAACAAACAAACAAACAAAAAAACCCCAACCAACAATGTTTTAAATGTCACCATAGCTCATTCATATTTCAGCAGATATCTAGTTTCTGCAAGTTGCTTACAGAATCAATGCAAGAAAATATTTTGCAGAAAGCAAATTTTGAATGAAAGTATCTGAATCATAAAACTTCTTATTAAAAGCTGTGGAGAGCTTTTCATATGAAACACGGCAGGAACTCATAAGAGAGGTAACTAATAGGGCTTCACTGACTAAAAATTAGGCATTAAGACACACATGGACAGTAGACATCACCCACGTAGTGCAGCTAGCTATATTTATTTAAATACCATCATAGATTTCTCGCTCTAGAAGTCTATGTGTACTTCATGAATTGGTGAGTCATAGACCTGTGGATTTCCCTTGCAAATAGTAGGGAATATAGCACTATAACAGCCAAGGATTAGGTTCATCTTCAGTTTTGGCAGTCTTGCTTTGTTCTGTTGAATACCAAGTGCTATTCAAGTCAGCATATAGATTCAAATATGACATATGCAGATGCTGAGCTTTCAAAAAGTTCCTGAATTTACTGTGCAGAAGTTCTAAGCAAACTTAAAGCCTTTGTGAGTCAACCATTTCTCTGCCAGGAGCTCTCCCATAACATTGGCCTGTTAGAAATCTACAGAAGTGGACACTAATAAATTATTTTTTTATGTGAACATACCCACTTTCTCCTCTCTTTACAGAAACTAAATGGTGAGATAAAGCAAATGACAGAATTTTAGCAACTTCTAAGCAGATTTAATTAAGGAAACTCCATTTTATTGCAGACAGACTGTCCTATTTAATCTCCCACTTACAGTTTTCCTTCTCACTGCACTTTTGCGAAATTAAAAAAAAGACAAACTAGAATGCCAATTAAATGCCTTTTGAAACAACAGCTACCCTTTCTGACACCTGTTAAAAAATGCATGAACTGACACATTTGCAAACTGATTTCAGTGTTTCTGCAGTGGCCTCAGTTGCCTTCAGTTCTAGGCTGCTGCATTTTATGCCTCAGGAGAACAGAGAATATCAGCCACTCTTACAACCTCTGCGTTGCAGTACTGGGAGGCAGGAGATAGAGTTTCCTAAAGCAGATGATCAGACAAGGAGTTGTGAACTTTAGGTTTTCAGTGGCTTGAAGGGAGAGAAGAGACAATCTCTTTGTCTCTTGATGTTTCAGGGCCCCCGTTTGTTATTCATTTGCCTTGATCTACCCCATAGTCCAGCTGCCCCGTGCCAATCCTCTCACTGCTCTCAGATATCTCATCATCTCAGTCTTTTCACGATCCTGAGACCCTAAAAAACCCTCGTAGTCTTCTTCCTCCCCGTGTGACATCCGTTTTGCACTGAGACATCTCCTTAGAGAGGAGAAACTTTAGGTGACATGGTAGTGGAAAAGATGATGAGTTTCTTCTCTGAATTGTCAGATAGTAGATGTATTTGAGGTTTCAAGTTAAGATAAACTCAGATGCTCCTGAAAACAATCCTAATATTCTTCTCTGGGGAAATGTTCAGTTAATGGGCTCCACAAGCTTACAAAAAGAATTCTGAAGTTTGAGTGGGTGGTAGCTCTAGGGGTTCAGCCACTTGGACAAGGACAGAGATTGCACATATAGAGGTCGGATGTAAGGAGGCCCTTTCTCTTGTGGCACAAGCTACAATTATAACTAGCAATGATGATGACAAGGAGAGACTATGCCACGGCCTAGAGGCACAGTAATCGCACATCACAATGCATCACTCTGCGTAGTTATTTCCAACTTGAAACTCTCCCTCAGTCTCCCTCTCCTCATAGCCACACAAATGAAGGCACAGGGTGGCTCAGGGGTGTAGGCAGGAATAAGCAGGTGGAGGTTACAGAAGGGAGGCAAAAAGGGGCTGCTTTCCCGGCACAGCTCTGGCCAGCACCACAGGAAAAGCTGCCAAACTGCCACCTTATACAAAGCAGCCAGTGGAGAAGCTCCAAGGCCATGGTGCCATGATCAGGATGCTACTGTGGATCTGCTGCTCCTTGCCCCCTCCTCCAACCTCCATCACCCAAACCTCTCCATCCCACAGTCCTGCCAAGGCAGACCTCTCTGGGGCCCTGCTCTGAACCCAGCCATTAAACTGATCTGGGTAAAAGGCAAAACACACAGGGAAGGAGAAGGAAAAGCCTTGGGAGGGAAGTGTAATGAGCATTGTGATGCTGTTCAAAGTGAAGGCTGGCAAGCAGCAGGGTCAGGTCTCACTGTGGCACCCAGTTGGGAATGAAAGGGAAATGAGGGAAACCCAAGGCCTGCATGGCTGCCAAAGCTCCTGCTTTTCACACACTCTACTAGACTAAGCATCTCCTGAACCATGTGAATCTTTCCAGCCAATTTAAAATAAGGTGTTAAAAGTTTGCTGACTTAAAAATTCATTCCTTCTGCAATTCTGTTCGGTGTTCCCCAGCACCTGTTTGATGCTTTCTGCCCGCCTCTGCTGGCAGAGGCTTTGTGCAGCCGCTTCCACCTCTGCAAAGCAAGTGGAAGCATTAATAAGTCATCAGTAAGAAATCAGACTAGGTACAAAGAAAATACAGCTTCTTCTATAGTAACCACTCACAAAACAGGCCCCACATCAGCTTAATTATGCCAGCATTGACACTGCTAAAAGGCATAATCATATCTTCCTTTCTAACAAGGCTATTTTGCTTCTGTGCTCCTTTTCTTCCCTTACACTCTTATTTTCTCTCCACTCTCACTAAAATTGCTGGATATTTTCATAAGAATCACACCAATAATTATTTTATTTCCTTGCATTTTTTACCCACAAGTGTTAGGAAAGAATTTCTCACCTTTCAAAGCACTACTTGGCAGCATTCAAGGATTATTGCATCTAGTGGGAGTACCAATTACAATCTGTTTTGCTGTCTAAATGCTCAGGTTCTTTAGTTTTTGGCTGACTTGAACATCAGTACAAGTGATGGGACATTGTCCTTTCATCTTGCAGAAAGAAATTTAGATTATTTTTTTTCCCTGTTCTTCACCAAGCTGAAAACGAACTTGCAACAATTTCCATGGAACGTAAGAAACACAAGGAGGGAGAAAGGGAAGAAGGCACTGGGGAAAGGAGGAAAAGCCAGATTAAAAGAAAGGGAAGGAGGTGGGAAGGTAAAACATTCCCATAACAAATTCTTGTTGACTTTAACAGCAATTGAACTTATTATTTTGGTATGGGTTTCGTCTGCTGGAGTCATCACTTTTTCTGTATATGCATTTTAACAGGGTCTAAAAGAAACTGAGTAAAAAGAATAGGGACGAATGGTGAAAAATTAGAGTTCAGGTCCCTCTGCTCAGAGTATCCCACACAAGGGGCTTGATTCCCAGGCCACAAATTCAGTCGCTCTTATTTTGGAGGTATGTATATTACTAACGCAGACAGACTGCGGCATTACCAATCTGAAAGGCTGAGTGCCATGATGAAACTGTCAGTAGTTTAGGGTATTTGCTTGTAAAGTGGCAGCCTGCTGAAACAGGTGGAGGGCCCAAGGGTTGCACATCTCATCTGAGTGCTCAGTTCCTTAAAATACTACCTTTTCCAGAATCAGCCTCTCTGAAACTAGGGATCTTATTTTGCACCCAGTAGTTTTTTCTCAGTGTAAGTCTCCTTGAAACTGATACATGTCTAAGCAGAGTTCTGATAAAGAAGCAAAAAACTAGCCCAAGAAATTATTCTTAAAGCTAAATTTGAGGCACGTATATACACAGCTGTTTGCATAGGAAGATGAAGCATTGTGCCATATCTTTGAATATGAACCAAAAGAAAAAAAAACAACAACAAAACACACACTGACACACTGGTTCTCTTTAGTCTTTGCTTCTGCTATTTTTCTTTTTTCGATAGCCTTTCTTGCTGCCAGATTTTCTGAAAATAGATGTTTACGTTGGTGGGGTATACTGCTCTCCCCGATTCCAACAGTTAAGCTGTGCTGCACATCTGCTTAGTCCTGTCAGCTCATATCACATCATCACTCCATCTTCAACCACTGGCAGCTACAATAGTGCTGATCAAGCAGGCTGGCTTTGTCTTTCCTAGGTAGATGTCTGAGACAGAACATGCCTCTCTATTTGTGCCTCATTAGCACCTAGCACAAGTTTACCCATTTAAGTCCCCAAACTACACACATGTAAAAATGTCTCAAAATCTGAAAATTTGAAACACAAAAGAAGATTCCACATGTTTTTTATTTTCAAATTAAGAAGTTAAAATCCATTATCCTCGCTGTAGGTAGAGGCCTTAAAAGATCTAATACTAGCTAGTTCACATACTCACCTGTGTGCTACACACTAGTCCAAAGCAGAAGTGATTTCAGAGAACAGAAATAAAACTATACCAAAACAAAAGCTCACATGCAGTTCTTGACATACTACACTAATGACTCATGCTAGTCAAAACCAACCAAAATATTCCTTGACTGTACGCCTTCAGCCTGCACTGATGGCTTGTATTGTTTAAAAAGTCATTTACAAATCCTTTGGCATTGCCAATTTATTTAGTAAATGCTCGCTGTATAGGACATATCAACTCAGTAAGCATGTGAACTGAACTTCAGGATATGAGTGTCCCTCACATCTCGATTTCTGCCAAGTTTGGAATGTACTTGCTGAAGCACAGGCAGACCTGAAGCATCAATACTATGATTCCTTGTTGTGCTTAGGGACCTTGACATGCTTTTCATTCTCCAGGAGGGAAGGCAAGCTTAGAACAAGAGACCTGTGGCCCAGAGAACAATTTGTAGAGGAATCCCTGCTTTGCAAAGGAACCAGGTCAGTAGCTGACAAAAATTGCAATTACAAGATCTTGCTTATTCAAAAACCCTGTTGGAACTTGTACATGTTTAAAGTGGGCTTTACCTCAGCCTGAGAAGCTGCCTGTAGTTGTCTTGGTGGACATTTTTCACATAAGTGTTCAACACTGCTAGGGAACCAATATGCTGTACATATACTTTTGTATATAACACCACCACAACACAGTAATGAATCACTAATGGGTAGCAGACAAGCAGCTAAGTGCAGACTTATTTTGTAGTATTTTGTATTTTCTTACTGAGGCAAATACGATCATTATCGAAGCAAAACAAAATAACATACATTTGTTTTCATAAGATGTATCCCAGGGTCATTACTCGCTACTATGATTAACATTCGTTTTCTTTCATGTAGAAGAGACAGTGGTGAGTAATTTATTACCAAAGTTCATTACTTCAAGAAAGAACATTTTGTGATTTATGCTGGACATCCTGTACTACAGTCCTGTTGTAGACAATCAGTATTTAGCATCCTTAAGACAGACCTGTCTGCAGGTGGTGGTGTCATCTTTTTGGAAGAGTACTCTTACTATAATATAACCACAATCAAGATTCTAATGCACTACAGAGCAACATGCAGTCCTTTTCCTAAGGGAGTTTGCATATTACAAAAATGCAGACAGAAAAAGTACAGGAAAAGGAAGACATAGCTGGGCATTGTAGCAAAGTAACAAACAGTATTAAGAGGGCCTAAACAATAAAATATCTTTAGGTCTTTCACAATAAACAAGATGACTGAGATTATTGAAAGAAACCTAAGGCAGAAGAGAAAAATTAACAAATATCTTCAAAGTTCCATTTTGGGCTTTGGGGTGTTCTTTTTTGTTTTTGTTTTGGTTTTTTGTTTTGGTTTTTTTTTTAACCACAAACTCATTATTGCTACAAAATTGCTACAAAATTCCCAGCTTTAAATGGAAGGTTGGACCTGATGATCACCACAGATACCTTCCTGTTTAAATGATTCCTATGGTGCTGTAACTCCACTGATGACTAATGAAGAATCGATCAAGAATAAAATAACTGTACAGAGAAAAACACAAAAATAGAAAACTATTTCACACCATCTCTGGTCTCAGGGATTGTTTTTGAGCAGCATGCTTAACCATAACAAAAAGATATGGCCATATACTTAGTATCTTTCCTTTCCTGCACCGCTCAGAATATAAAGCAAGCATGACAAAGGACAGATAAGCTGCACTTAACAAACCTCCATCAAAATCACACTGACAGACTGACAACAGAGAGTTAGCAAAATAAACACATCCAGTAACAGCCTGCAACTTTATGATGCCCTCCATTCTTAAACTACCATTTTGCAGGAGTAATCTTTGCTAAAAGGGACTCCTGTTTTAGCCCAGGCAATCCTGAACACCTCAGCGCTCGGGCTGCACAGATGGAGCATGTTAGAGGCGCTCTGACTTCCTCAGCCAACCTCCTGCGCTGCATGGGCCACAGGTTTCAACCAACCAATTTTTGGACCTGTCCTCACAACCTGCAGTTGAGCCAGGGGGTGTCACCCAGAGCACCAGCTGGCACTTCTCAGTGAGGAGGGCAGGCTACACATTGCAGGATCAGCCCTTTTCGAGATGAAAGCCATAAGGCACGTTTAATTCCAGCAGCAGCAAGTGCAACACAGCTGTGCCATGTGAAATACCAGCATGATTAAATGATGTGGAGGAGAGGTAATTAGGCATTGCTGGGTCACTGGAGGAGGGTGGCTTATATACTCACGAGGAATGCAGCAAGAGAAGGATGCATACCTAAGCAACCCAACAAAAAAGTACTGACATTTCATAGACACAAACTCAGATCCACTTGGATTTCCCCTCTTCCCTCCATCAACAAAAAGCAATTTAGATGCAGACTAAAAATGACTCTCCCTCCCACCTCGCCAGTAGCTTTATTATACCTACAACAGCACTTATCCTGCATGTTCAGTCTCATTAGCTTCAGTAGGGCTCTTCGTACTGCGAGATCAAAGCAGTCTTTTCCTGGAGGGCTTGTGCCATTGATAATTTGGATATCTGCAGTAAACTTAATCTATCCGTGCTACACCATAGAGATTTGAGGCGGAGGAAGATTAAAGTGATTTGCCTAAGACAACAGATGCAGCTTGAAGAAATTGAAGGCAGGTTTCCACAAAGCCCAGGCTTAAAAAGAAGAAGTCTCTTCACACATTAAAAACCCCCAAATACACATTCAGAGAATTAGGATTTTGCTATCTCTGTATTGGGTATCTAAAGGGGAAGGATTTGGAAACAGGCTTACGTTTGTCTTTTTGCTGCTTTTTTGCCCTTTTCTTCTTTTCCAGCGTATCTTCATTTTAGCTATAAAAAGCCCAATCAAATAGGTCACGCAAGTCTTTTGCATACATATCTTATCAGCAGACAACAGCTCTGGGAGAATGCTTTTCGTACGTGCTCAGCCTCGCTAAAAATACTGAATAAAGAGCCACTTTTGACAGTTATTTCAGGGTATGCCAATCTGAGAAGAAGCTCAGATGGCCATCATGTTCCACTGTGGTCCTGCTCTGGCTGTGACCAGAGCAGACCAGCTCCTCTGCAAAATGAGAAGGACCGCTGATCAAGTGGACATGGCCATGAAGGGTGGCACTGGGAAAAGCACGCAGCACACACCGTGGGCAGGGAGATAAATAATGAGGTTCCTCCAGCAAGCCTTTTTAGGTGTTCCATTTCTTCAAAAGGTTTAACAGAGAGGTATAGGTGTGACAGTGAACATTGCTATGCCTTTGATAATGACATTACGCACAGCTAGCCTGTTCTTTGGCTTGTTAAATTCAAAGTTTCCTGTGGCTAAGAAACGAACATTACTTTGTCACTGTTTTCAGGGCTTTCTGCCATGTTAATCTGATTATCTATGACAGTTTCTGTCAGTTTGTTAGCAAAGATCCAATTATTCTGCTTGGCTTTTAAGTTCTCACATATTTCTGGCTATGGGCCTGATTCTGAGTTCTTCTTTGTCCTCCTGCCTTCAGTGAAAATTTTAATGTAAAAAACCCCACCATATCATCAGAATTGATACCCTAGAGTTCTATACCAAGTTTTTTAAAACTGGATGCATTCTTCATCCCTGCAAAACTGACAGCTGGAGGAAATAAATGATTTGCCTTAGGCTTGATTTGCCTATACTTTTGTAAAGGGAATTTACGGTGTTGGTAAAGGGAGGTGGTTTTTTCCCCTTCTTTTAACTTGTCTTTAGATCTTGGCTTTCCTTCTGTCGGAAAAGAAGTGCCACATAGTTCTATAAGTAAATATGACACATTTTAAATACAGAAACAAAAATAGAATTGGGTGGATGCATTTCTAAGGCATTTGACATTGGAGACAGCATTCAGTCTGTTTTTTCTGTCTTACACATACCTTTTCTCAGATGCAAGTTTGCAGGGGATAGACCAATACAACTGGAAAATGGCAAGCATATAGTAAGCCATACACAGAAAAAGAGATGTCCACATCATTATAAGGTGTTCAGTGACTGATCCTTGCATGTCACTAGCTTTTAACACATCTCTGTTTGAGGATCCAAAATGAATTTGCCCAGAGTCAGTTATCACTTCTTTATGGCTTTGTCAATAAAATCAGTAATGCATGGGCTTCCTGAATTCCTGCTAGCAAACTCAGTACCTTTATCATTCTAGTCTCTTCTAAATGTACATTTTTTTAATTATGTCTGTAAATAGTGTATATGTGATAGCTTTTTGCTGAAAAGGACTACCCACCATTCCCTACAATGGTATACCTCCACAGATGGTATAGCTCCACTGACAAGAGCATCAGCAGGAGCTTGACATGACAGTCTCCTGTAGGTACTTACTACAATTATTTAAAGCTCTATGAACTATAAAGGCAAAAGTGCTGAAAGATGATAGTCTTTTTTTATTGGGCTCCATGCCTCCAATACTGCTACTAATCAATATTAGTGATACCTGCAGAAGTCAACATTTCGCCCACCAAAATCCCAATTTAAAAAAAGAGAAGAACATTTTATATTTGGCAGAGCTGCATGTTTGAGCATCAACACAAAAGTTAGTGGAATAAATCACAACACCCTGACACCCACAAACTTTAGCACCAAACTCCTGAGGATTTCCTCACAAGCAGCATTTCATCAGCAAACCAAAGCACTAATTTCAGTTCTGACAATTCTTTCCTCCATCACTGCCTGTTATTTTTACTCATTGCAAGATACTGGCAGTGAAAGTTCCTCAGGAAGGAATTCCTATGAATGCATAGGTCTGGAGTATAACAAATGCTTGCAGGTAAGTCCTATACTGTCAGCATTTATGGGAGCAGACACTGCCATATTTTATTTTTTTAAAAAAAAGCTCTCTTTTCCTTCCCCCTCCATCCCCTCCCCCCTTTTTGGGGGGTGATACTGGTTAATTTTCACCTGGGGCCACATACAGCTCAATCAACTGCAATAAGCATGATACCAATGCCTTCTATTTACAATCCCAATAAAAACTCGGCATACCACCAGCTAAATAAGGAACCTAAGGTAGCAGCCACCAGAACTAATTTGATAATATTTTTCTTAAACTTTATAAAGTGGGTATAAGTTCTATTGTACCAGATGTTATACTCGGCAAGAACCCTGAAAACCAAGCCAAACTCCACTGCTAAATATTAGGTGCAACATTATGTATCATCACAAACTCTGACATCTCACTCCATGATAACTTGTTTGCACAGTTCCTTCCAAAATGAGTCTGATCATATTGTGTGTAACTTGGCAGAGACTCTTCAAAGTCAGTGGAGTACTGCCAGCTGCTATCAGGCAAGGATCTCATCAAGAGTTCCATTTCTGCACATCTTAAAAATGATAAACGAAAAGAGAAGGCAATAAAAACCCAGTATTTTCTTCTCTAGGGAATTTTAAAGCCTGAAAAAGTCTTCCCTTTTAAATGCAAGCATAAAATACATGCTTGGATAACAGCAAGATTGAGACTCAGATGTCAAGAAGGAAAAATATTCTGTGTTAATGCTGCCCCTTCATCCTTACTGCCCTTCTCCAAGCCAATTATACTTAAGAGAATCAGAAGAGCATGTGTGTGTGTGGTGCATGATGGGAGGGGTATGGGGGGAACCTGAGGTAATCAAACCTCACCGCTTCAATGCCTAAAACAGTCACTAGCAAGCATTAGGAACAAATCTTATGAACCCTAACCCTTCACTTGCTATGGTGTCAAACAACCCTGTGCTCTAGGGGCTTTTATACCATCTCAGGCTACATGGCTGCTGCTTCATCCATGCTGAAGGTGATCTAGATGAGCCAGTTACCTCTACCAGCACCTGGGCAGGTGTACTAAGAAACTGTTTGTTGCACTAATTGCATGTGCTGATGATCACTGATACACAGGTTTCATAACAGAAGAACCTTGCAAGGTCTGTCAATGCACAGATGAAATTTTTCTCTCCTTTACATCTGTCTGACCTCACTGGAAGTAAGTTCTGACCAGAGTGGAAGCAGAATATAGCCCACACTGCTGAGTCTGGCAGATAGGATTATAGCAATTATTAGCTGGCTGCTAGCAAGTCTCCAGAGCACTGTACCAAACAGAAGTTTATAAGCTTACAGAACAATTAAGTGAGCAGAGAATGACACCGGGACTGCTCTCAAACCAGGTAGATTAAAAACGTAAGTCTTGCTCACTGCATCATCTGAGGTTTTCCAAAAGGCATTCTGGAGGATAAAAAAACAAGAGAAGGGCTTCAAAGTTTTAGTGTCAACAGCATGGGAGCAGAAAGGCAGAGATAGTACAATGGTAATGGACACTTGCCACACAACACCCACAGAGGAGGTACTTCTGCTAATGCCCTGGCTTCCTTACTACCTACAAGAGAACTGACTGATTTTCTTGAGTAAAAATAGCTTTCACCACTGGGTGGATTGGAAGAATGCTATCTCATACTTAAAGAAAGAAATGTGAGGGGGGGAAAAAAAGCAAACACAACCCCAAAATAACCCAATAAAAACCCCATCACCCTCTTCCCTAGTTTATATTCCACCTTTAGGCTTTCCTATCCCTGAAGCTTATGAAGGAAAGAAGAGCATTTCAGTCTTCAAGAAATTTAAAATCAGCCTTCACAACTGCTTTTAACTTGAATGCAGCAGCAGGTAGTTCTCCAGGGGACACTTGGCAGCCTGGGATCATCAGCTGTCCTGGTCTGTCATCTTTCCTAGCTGTCACAGGGGCACAACACTGCTCAGATAGTCCATGCAAATAGAATGCTCCACTCTCCTTTAAGCCAAGGGTTATTGCTGTAAGCCACAGAGTTAGCAGCTACAGCTTGCAGCTGGAACAGAGATAATATTGTGATATCTTTCATACTCCCTCAGAGACAAAAGAGCAGCTTAATTCAGTCTTAACTTGTATAAAGCTCTTGAAGATTCTTAAATGAAAGGTGTAAAACAGCCTAAAAGAGTAACTACATTTAAGCCATTCGATAATTGCTAGTGGGGTATGAAAACAATAAGTCAAAACAGTAAATTCAGGAAGAACATGACACTACCCATTGCTTGATCTATTGTTAAATACAGTAGTACATTAAATGCTGTGCTTGTGTAGCTATATAGCTAGGAGCCACACAGAGGAATACCTAGAAAACTGGAAGACAAACAGGAGGAAAAAGCTTTTTATATGATTGTTATTTTGTATTCCTTTTCTTCAGAAAACAACACAAATAGAAGGGACAAAAGTAAGGCAAATAAGAAGGAAATACATCTGCATAAAAGCACCACCAGGTATGAGTGGATTTACAGACAGGTAAAGAAGTTGAGATACTTGTAAGTATTTGAATTTGTACCAGTATATTTTAAAACTGAAGTTTGCTTCCATGCACACAGCCTTTCTTTCCAAGATGCATGGGCAGTATACAGCCAAGGCACTGAAGATGCTTGGAGCTATTTCCATAGCAACAGACTGCAGTGAGGTAATACACCTGAGATACTAATGACATCAGTGTGGAGTCTGGATGCTTACAGATAAATGAAATAAGATAGCTAAAAATGTTCACATTTCAGTGTTTTTTTTAATGAGCAGGAAAATAAAAGCATAATAAAAATTTCCAGATAAAATACTTTTTTCTTTGTATCACCCCTAGGGCATATATTCTTGTTAAAGAGAAAAGAAAGAATAAAAAAAAAGTGGAAGAAAAAAACCCCAACAATAACAAAGCAAAAGCCATGCGCTTATCTTCAGGAAGAGCAAAGCTGACACAAGCAGATTGTTCACCTCTTTTTGTGCTTCTGCATGTACAAATGCACTTACACTTCCTGACTGACCACATTCAAGTCCACTTCAGGAGGTTTTAGCTTAGGACTAGCATGAAGATCCAATTTCCCACCCTGGCCCATCTACCCTGTGTCACTCCCCCTAAGAAATTGCCCAGTTAGTTTTTGCCAATGAGGACAAGAACTTCAAGAGTATCATTACATTTCTAACACATATCTGTGAGGGCACAAAGACAGCAGGCAACATTTAACATATTAAAAATCCTACTATTTGAAACTGGAGAACTGTCTGCTAGATCTCATCGTGGATCTGACAACCACCCCCAAGCTCGCTGCAGTGCTCTCTGACTTGCCCCTGTCTGGCAGACAAAGATCAGGACCAACTCAGAAGAAGGAGAAAAGCAAGGTCCTCTATCACGTGAACCAGGGGCTGTGAACCTGGCATTCAAAAAAACACCTCCTTCGCAAGGCGGTTCTTGTCCTCGTTTGCACCTTGAGCTGTGGCTCAAGTATGGGATGTCTTTGGCTCTCCGCTTTGAGCAAGCGCAGCAGCTCAGCCCGGGCTCCTCCTAACTTTGTGCTTCTGCATAAATAAATAAACAGATGAATGAAGTTGGACTTTAAAACAGACTTGGACCTGCACGTGACAAGTAAACACAGCCAGTCCCATAAAACATTAAAAAAAGAATGAAAACAACAGACAAAGTTGATCTGTTTTCTGATGTCTGGTGTACCAACCCAGACAGAACCGGTGACAAAGGAGACTTCAATACAGGCAGTAAGCTGTAGTGATTGCCAAATCCTCCTCCTGGCAACATGCTAAGTTCCTGCACAAGGTGTGCTCGGGTTAATGACTGGTTACCTCAGGTGGCAGAGTTACACATGAATTTATAAGTTCTTAAACATTGTTAAGCCCCTTTCCAACTGCTCTTTGCAAGTAGGGTGGCATCCTCTGACTGAAAGGAAACAGAATTATATTTAACATGGTCAAAACCATCAATGTTGCTTCAATTTCTCAATGAGTATCCTTCAGCAAAACTACCACTTTCCATTTTGAAAAGGTCACTAATACGTAATATAGTCTTGATCAGGAGCCAAGGTGGGCACCAGGATTTGCACTTTGGTACTTCTAATAGTACAGCTGTGATGTGATCCCATTCCACATACCCCGAGGAAGTAGGTGACCCAGTCATTTGTGTCCAGGCTGCTATACCTACCTTTGAAGTTGCCTACCTTTAAAAGAGAAAATACAACCATGTAGCAAAATCCCTGCAAGGAGTGCATATACCCCACGCAGACATAGCAGGGAGCACTGGTTGACTAACTGCTGTGTTAAGTGAATGCTGATGCTCTGGACAGATTTTAAATAGGCAGGGTCTGAAGGGAGCAGAGCAACCAACTTCTAGACCAGTCCTCCTTAGCAACGAGGACTGAGCCAATCCTTGCCTCTCTCATAGCCCCAAGTAGGCATATAGCTGCTAATTTTCAGCTGCCTACTTATACTTCATTTGAAACTCCACCAAGTTTGTTTTTGTTTTCTGCATTTGAAATCAGTTTGTGAAACGGCAGAAAGCACTGGTGATGTTGAGAAATAAGTCAGTATAAAGATAAAACGCACATGGCAGAGAAGCAGGGAAAAAAAATTGCTTTGTAAGTGGCTTGAAAATTAAAGCATGCAGAAAGTATGAGCTAATGCTTATCACGTAAGGAGTGGAGCACAGGATTGCCACAGACATATCGCTCGCTCTGCAGGGGAAGGAGATTTTCTGATGAAAACTGGGTCAGTAGAACTGGAGTGCAGGCTTGTCAGTTCACTAGTTTAAACACAAGTCAAATTCATATTTAAACCCCAGGATCTGACCCAAGGAATGAGAACAGATGCCATGCTGAGACAAATCACAGATGAAACCATTTTTTGCTGCTTTTGTTGGTTTTGTTTTTAATCTTACTTTATCTGAATTTCCCCAGTTTGGTGCAAAAATTCTACAGTCCACTTTTAGTATGTGCCACAGAGTCTAAGCTTTTCCTTGTGAATATTTATGAACCGTAAATTATAGTTATTTGCATTGTTCACCACATGCCAAAAAAAGCAAGTGTCACATTCCTTTCACTTAATTTACTTGATATTTCTATTGATGTTGATAGGTCTACCTGGGTTTGAAAGCAAACAGGATTTGAAATCATATAGCTATAGAAGCCAAATAAGACTACATTGATAGGGTTCAATATTATAGTTTTACTCCAGAAAGACTTGTGCTGAGTAGAGAGAACAGGATTATGTAACCTGGAACTGTCCTTTACTGTAATTAAAAGTGTTTACCACCCCTTCCTCTTACCAGCTGCTGCAAGATATAATGCTAATTAAAAAACCTCAACCAAACAAACATATTTCAGAACAATGTTATTTTATTGCAATCCTCTTCATGTTCCTGACCTTCACAGGCAGCTGATGTGGACTGGAGCCTTTCAGTGGACTAGAAAAGGACAAACGGCTGTAACTCAACAGAAAAGCCAACAGCAGCACAAAGAGAATGGGAGCACTCAGTCCCTGAAGAGTGAGTGAAGGTCAAGGATTTCGTGAGCTAATCCACAGAAGAAGCCAAGTCATAAAATTTGAATATTGGTGACATTCTCTACATCATAGGACTATGGTTTGAAGATATCTCATTCACCAGGTTTGATATTTTTTAATTACTTCATGAATCATTTAATCTGAAGCCATTTTACACTTCTGCTGTGCCAACTTCTAAGGCAAATCGGAGTAGAGTCCCTGGAGACCACTCTCATCTCCTTCAGATTTCCAGTGCTTCTTTGTCACAGTGAAATCAGAAATACACTGAGAGAGTTTTGTGGCTTGAGGCATTTGGTATTTTAATTTCTGGGATGAGAGATTTATGCAAATTCATATACAATAACAGAGAAGCTTCTCAGATGTCCTTTAACAGCCAAAGGGTTGACAGGAATTTAGCATTTTCATTCAGTGGCTTTCCCTTTCCTGTGTAAAACACTATTTTCTCTCTCGCAGAATTTTGTTTTGTGGAAATTACTATTAAAAATCATAGCTTTAAATAATAATAAAGCCTGTTGTCATATCCCTGTCAGTACTGTCAGTTTAAGCCCCAATTACTCTTAGTGTGAACTTCCGAGCACAAAGCACAGCGTGCTGAGCACAGTGCTGTGACTTGAGAGACGTTGCTTTTGGCCCTCTGTGGCTGTGTGCTTCCTATAAAATGAGATTTGCAGAGCAGGAAATCAGCCAGCCAGCTCCAATTGAATTACAATGAGATTTGAGGACCTATTTCCCCATAAACCTTGAAAGCTGTAGTCAGAATCATGCCCTGGCATGCACGTAAATGAGAAATGCTATTCTGGCTGCTTCCTGCTGTCCAGTGGTGTGCTAATGTCCTGGTTTGCTGCAGCCTCACAGTTCTCTCCTCACCCTGGAAGGCTGAACCATTTCACTTCTGGCTTTGGGGTTTTTTTTTCCCCCCAATTTTATTCTGAGCTGAACTGACAAACCTCTTCATGGTTAAAATTGGCTTTGGGCAATTGGTTACTGAATTAAGCTGCTTTTCTTTAGCCTATTTCTGTTCTGTAAAGCATTTCTTCTTCATTAACCTCTTCCCTTTCAAGCAGCACTCAGATTTGTAGATTTGGAGGGGTTTCGATTTTTGGGTTTGGTTTTTTTTTTGGCATGTGTAATGTTTGAAATAGTACTGAGATAATCAAGCAGGGAAAATTTCTCCAGACAGAAAGCCATAGAAAATTGTTTCTGTACACTTATGTTAATATCCAGTTTATGTAAAGAAAAAGAGCTACAAAAGTAGTAACTGTGGAGTGGAAAAGCTGGCTTTCCCCCACCACTTGATCGCGACAAAATCTGCTTCATAGAGCCATACTTGTGCTGTGAAAAATGCATAACTGGGGACCTGCAAAAATTAACTGGAAAGAGGAAGAGAAATGCCACAATTAAATTAAGAGATTCAAGTGGATAAAATTATGAACTTGTGGCTCCTCTGAAACGAGTTGTTAAAGAGGATGCAAAGGGTGCAGAGATGGGAAGTCAGTGCCTGATTCTGTCACTCCAAAGTTGAAGACGGTTGTGTTTGGATGGCAAGAAATGTACATTTCATATCAGTAAGATGGTCAAAGGATCTTCTTCCTTTACAAATGAAAACCAAAACGTCAATTCCAGTAAAAATCCAGTCTTGCTCTTTGCAAGATATTTTTAAATGAAGCCCAAGTGATCAAGATGGAAACATTCATAAGAGTTTTAACTGTGAACTCCATTTCTAAAAGAGAATGTTTTCAGATCATGGCATACTATTAATATGTTAAGCATCTTTCTATATTCTACCAAGTAAAGCCCCAAATCTCTCAATATCTATTAGAAGTACAATCTTGTTCCTGGTGCCTGAAGAAACAGTAGGTAATTACAAAACCGACAGAACAGCAGGAGGAAGATAAGAAAAATCATTGTGACACACAGCCTTGAGTTAGGTTGATTGCATACTAAAAAGCTACAGTGTAAAGTCTCACCTCTAGTGAAGTTAATGGTAGTGCTCCCGTCAACTTCACTTGGGAAGAGTCTTATACAAAGACTTACTTATTGAATGCCTGGGTCATCCTAAAACATTTATAAAGATTACAGATGTTATTAATAAGGTGTCTAATTAAGGTTTTTACAGTCTCAGTATAATCACTTCTGATTTACAGTGCTATAGGAGAAACTAAGTCAAAATTATGATTCCCCTCCCCCCAAATATTAAAGTCCCAGAGGGGGTGTGGAGGGAAGGAAGGAAAAATAACAGACTTCTGTGTTTATTCACATATTAGGAAGATGAACAAAATTTCAAGGCAAAGCCATGAAAATAACAAAGTAAATGGTTAATTAGTCCACTTCCTCCTCCCCTCTTTTGCAAATGTCTTAATGCTTCCTCTGTTAAAATTTTTGGAGGAATTTTCTCATTAGCCACACTTTTGTTACTTAAATTTTTATTCCTGAAACAATTATTTTTAGGACATGAGCAAGCAGAGAGGGGCCAAAATCAGGGAACTGAAAAGACAGGCTGCAGTTCTACTAGTTAGGATAGAAAATTAAATTTGCTGATGTTTCATATATACACCCTGAATGAATGACCCAGGCAGTGACACAGTGACACGATGTAGTCCCTGACCTTGAGAGCTCTCATATCCCAACAGTAAAACCAGAACTAAGCAGAGCGTCTTACAGTGGAGACAAAGTACTTGTTTCATCCCAGGAAAGTGCACTCAGGGAAGGAACTGCAGCATGTGGAGCTGGCATTTAATTTCAGTAGCATCTTCAGTAAGGATTGGCACTGCGGATGTTGTGTCCAGAACTATGAATCTGGCAGCTTTCTTACGCAGAAAATTTTAGTTAGGAATAAAGAAATTGCCATATGTTGATTTTTCCAGGCAAGTGAAAATGAGCCAGCTGCAATTATAAGAGCTGGTGTCTCCTAAATTCTTTCTTCTTTGTGTGCAGTCTTCAGCAAAATCCAGCTATCAGGTAGGAAAGGCTGTACAAATAACTGAATGCAACACTCACGTTCATCTTCCAGGCAGCCTCTAGATAACCCTTCAGTAATTTCCCCTCACAATCAGGTAAATAATAGACTCACAGGGGGATGGAACTTAGATGCAACTTGTCATGTAAGTACAGAATAATTAATTACACTCTTGTTTACAGTTTGTCTGATAAGAGCGTTAAATGACAAGTAACTAAAAGAATTTCAAGGTGCTGAAATGTTTGCTCTCACCCACTCAACATGTAAACACAAGGGGAATGAAATTAATTTTACACTTACTTACACTGTGGTCTCTCACAGTAATGGGGCTTGTTTTTTGCAAAACAAGAATCAAAGATGCCTCTCTTCTGAAGCTGAAATCAAATTTTGTTGGTGCTCCACAAGGCAATAAAATGTTCTAAATACATCAGCAGTCTTAGAAGTCATGAAACTCCACTCATCTACTTTGAGGTTCTATAGGACCCCCACATACTACTCAGATTGTTTTCTGAGATACATCCTTGATTTTTATGCATTTTCTCCATTAAGTCAGCGTTACTGGTCCCTGGCTCTGCTTGTATTTACAAACCTCGCACCTACATATGGAGTAAATCAGAAGCTTCAGTTACTAAGTTGCCTGGCTAATTAGAAAGCCACTAATTTCTGAAGAAAGCAAGAAAAAGAATTAAGTGGAAGAAAAAAAAAGAAAAAGAAAAAAGTCTAAAAAGGAGAAGCATAAACCAGTTACAGTATCCATGCTATATTCACTTGCACCCTGTTTAAATTTTCATTCTGGCAGAACCAGGACAGCTGTCACAGGTCTCTTAATACCTCTCTGACAAGGTGAAGATATGGCCACATTAAGACCTCTGCACTTGTCAGTGAAACATGTAAGCTGTTCTTACGCTTAGTAAAAATGAGAGCCTGAGATTTCAAATTGCAATCATAAAAGTGAAATGAAAAGCAGAAAGGCAGAAAAAAAAAGAAAAAGAGGAGGCTGCTTTTATTTGAACCATGAAAAAGTAATTCCCTGGGATTAGTATGCTTTATTTCCTTTGCATATTCTTTCCTGAATTAATTTCACAGCATTTTGATAATGATCTTAACTCATCAAGTGAAAATAAATTGATGTTGAAAAATTTACACTAATAAGAAAAAATGGCTTTAAAGGGACTGAAAAGTGAGTGTATGGCCTCTCTTACAGGTCTCTGCTTAATCCAGCTCCAAGGGCATACAGAGCAAATATTGCTGCCTTCTTGTGGCAGTAGATAAAAGACTGCCTCTGAGGCTCATCCCTCAAAAACAGAGGAGCTGCAACATGACCAGCAGCCTCAGCATGGATGAAGGTGCGACTGTTAGAGGAAGGGTTTCACCTGGAAGGAGAAACTCTCTTTTCACTAGTCCGGCAGCTAACTAAAATTGTGTCTCTGCAGAGATGTAATGATGGTCCAGGGTGGAGGCACAAGGCAGGAAGAAAATTCTGTCTTTCCATAGAAACAAGGCTTTGGTGTCGGTTACCCAGTTCTTGATTTATTTTTTTTTATGTTAACAAAGGGAAGAGCAACATAAGTGAGAAGGAATTCCCATGGGCTAAATTACTATCAAACTAAATTGAGTGACAGTTCTAGAAATTATAACCATCTGTAAGGTATGTATGTAGTACAGCAAACTCTCTCCTACAAACCCAATGAGAAAAGCTACTATTCTTTTCTGTAAAGTAGTGCGAGATTGGCAGGTGAAATGGAAATATTCACATCAGTATTAACTATCATAATTTACTGCTTCTGTTATTCAGTTTTAGAGAGAGAAAAACCTTTTCTAGTCACTCAGTTTACTCCAGAAATATTTGTTTTAAATCATATTACCATAGGATTCAGGCATTACCTTATGAAATTTCACAGCTTACGGGTCTTGACACAGGTTTAATTATCAGGCAGTGTGAGAATGAGACACCTGAATCAATAATCTAAAAAATAAAATTTCCTGTGACAAAAAGAGATGGAAGAAACACAAAAGTGTCCCATCCCCAAAATCAAAGCAACCAAACAATCCTATCCACGTATTTTCTCCATTAGCATAATCTGCTGACCCACTTCCCTAAAATCCAGGTACCAGAAATGGATTGTATCCAGAAGGATTTCTGCAAACTACATCTCCAGCCTTATTTGTTTCAAAGAGCTGCCGGGTCCATATCACATTGCACTTCAAAGACTAATTTCAGCCTTTCAAAGGGTGCATAACAATTTGTTTGGTCTCAAAACCGTGTTTTGTAAAACAAAAGCAACAATAACAAAGAGAACAGAGAAAAAAATGTCCAGCCTGATGTGAACACAAATATTTTAGGAACGCTTATTACATTAAAACATGTAATAAACACGAACAACCCCCCCAAATTTAGATGAAAAAATACAAGAATACCCAAGCAACCCCCAAAAACATCCCTTGAAACCCCCCCACACTTTTTTTCTTCTGTATAAGAGAGCCACCATAACACCATGTTAGACCATGCAAATAAAGTAAAACCAACCAAACAAAAAGGACCTACTAAATGGAACCCAGCAAGAATATGAATCAAAAGAATGTGGTTTCACTGTGTACTGTAAGAAGCATCTAAGTAATTACGTGAGTGAAAAAGAAAGCATTTTAAAGCTGATTTTACTTCTGGTGTAAATATTTCAATTTATGAGGTGTGAGGAGGCTGCTTTACAAATGAATCTTATATGAGTTAAAGTAATTCTTAATAAGCAGATTAAGCACAGAAGGAGCTGATGCTGTTGTTTCTTCATCAGCTTAACACAAGATTTTTGTACCATTTCCTGCAGCACCTTTCATGGATCGGATAACACCAATGTAATCAACTGCTTGCCAAAATAAGTGAAATTTTCTTAGCTAATTGTATGGGGCTTAAATATAAGAACTGGGAGTCTACAGATGACAATAACCAGCACAAGTAATTTGGGAAACCCCTACGTTTTTCAGGAGATCCAAAAGCTGGAGGTCGATGGAGTAAATTACCTTATGACTGTACTCCAAGCCTTATGCTTGTTTTGGGATGCTGATAAACCAATCTGGGTTAACTTTTCTGTTCTCAGAGCTGACTAATCACAGGGTTTTGTATGCTCTCTAAAAATCAAGTGATATTTTTTTAAAAAACAGAAGAAAGGAATCAAGTAGTTGACAAGAAGCTTCCTATCTACTTCTAGATTAATAATACAACATAGTTTGAAAAAGTACATTATAACATATCCCAGATACAGCTTGTCAGCCTTGTTTTCTTCTGTGTAAGAAAGCCTTGCTTTTGAATGCATGAGATTAAAAGCTAATGATAGAAAATGGACAATATTTTTAACAGGTTAGATAAGCAACTCAAATTTTGTATGCCTGTTTAGACTTTTTGGACATGCAGTTTTATGCAATTCCAGGTAGTTTCTGCTACTAGCCGGAGAACTGTTTCTCGTGCTTTTTCAGTATTTTTCTACATATAATTGGAGAATTACTCATTGAAATGGAAACACAATGAAAGCACGTCGGCCAAACTCTCCTCTGCCTCCAAAAGATGAAGTAGAAAGTCACTAATAGGTATTTATTTCATCCAGGCTTTCTTAGCTTAACCTGTAATATGTAGAAGGGAAATTTGACTAGGTTTCAGCCATCATTACTAAGACTTCAGCATGAAATCCTAACTCCACAAAGGCAGCAAAAGTCAATTCTGGATTTAAAACACAGGGTTGATACTTTAATATTCACCTCCCCCTAATGTCCTTTTAAATCTCTTCAAGAGGTTTGAAAAGCTCAGTCCAAATGACTTCGTTCAAAACTGCTGAAATTACCCAGAAGCTTTCGTGAACAAGAGATACTGAAATTCCTCTGCCTTCTGCAGCCTAAAATCATATACAGCCCGAAAGGTGCATTTATGAGATAAGAACTTCAGCTACAACATCCAACGAGTCTAATGGGAGTTTCAAAATTATAGTGAAACCAGAGGCCAGGCAGGTTTCACTGTGATGCCTAATAAATATTACAGATAGAGCTTCTCATATCAGCTCTGAACCTTGTGCAAATCCTGTCTCAGGTTTCAGCAATGCTGTAGGTTGATACAGAACACAATCCTCCATTTCCCCTTGTACTACAGGGGGAGAAAGAAAACCACAACCAGCGGAAAAGCTGGCACTGAGAAAATACTAACAAAACCTCCTCCCCAGTAGCTGAAGGTGTTTTCTTGAATAATGAGGGGAAAATGAATGTAGAGTGTTTCCAGATACCTATCCTTCCCGCACCACATAACAACTCCCTAGGAGCAAGTGTGCCATTAATAAAGTTTAAAGTTGTTAGTTCTCAAAATGTCATGATTTCCTGAAGCACAGAAAAACTCAAAAGATCTTGCCATGCACAGCTCAAAAAACCATACCCCTCACCTTTCCACATAATTTACAGAAAGCTTTTAAACGAAATTTCACTTGAATCTCAGTATTCAAGGATGCCAGGAAATTCCCAGCACTATGTTTTATTTGCTGTATGCTGCCCCCAAACCCCTCTGCCTGTGCTATCATATTGGTAAGAAAAAACAACACAGGACAACCCAAGCCAAAAGGGAAAGGACTCATGGGGGCTGGGGACTGGCTGGACACCAGGGTAGTACAGACCTGCTGCTAGAAAGCCTTGAGTTTCCTCTCTGGATTTATCTCATCCCCAGTTGAAACTACCCAAAAATGGAGCACCTGACCTGAGCAAGCTGGATTCATCCTTTCCAGACAGAGATGATAGGGTCTGGAGGGTAAGTTATCACCTTATATGAAGGAGATAACTTTCTGCA
The DNA here is from genome assembly GCF_000703405.1 of Apaloderma vittatum. Lineage (NCBI taxonomy): Eukaryota > Metazoa > Chordata > Aves > Trogoniformes > Trogonidae > Apaloderma > Apaloderma vittatum. The sequence continues at coordinate 21,148 of NW_009693131.1, read as the reverse complement.
CCTCTGTGAAACATCTGGAATGTATAATCCACTCCCTTCCACTGAGTATACAGCAAAATCTACAGCTCAGGCCCAAGCTCTACACATCTTTTTAATGGCTAATGTGAGGCAAAACAAATCCTGTCACAGACACAGGTCTGAACTGCAATGGACAGGTCCCAGAAAGCAGTTTCTCTGTCTGCGAGGAGAGGATCCGATGCCAGCGCGGGCTGGTTATCCGTTGCTCCCAGGTGTGCCTATTGCAAACGCAGCTGCACTCCATTGCCAAGCAATTTTAATTCGGTTATGCTGCACAGTCCAATTCTGCTGCTTTTCCCACATGGAAGTGGTCCCACTGAGTTTAACAGGATTACACATGTGGAAGGGTGTCTGGCCCTATGTCCACTAGCTACGGAGCCATGGAAACATCGGTTTCAGTGCAGGCTGCATCTCGACTGCATACTCCGTGGCTGAAGCCTACATCACCACAGCTCTGCTGCTAAGGGTAGCTGACCTGATTAGATTAAACCAGTTTAGGCACAAGTACTCAGGATGTAATCACGTATCTGACTGCACTGCAGATCCATCCAGCCAAAGGGCCGTAATTGCTACCAGCACAGAAGACCAATCCCAAATCTTTCCTCCTCGCTCGAATGTACTCTCCTCATTATGTCAGCGGTGCACTGGGTCAGGCTGATGCTTGCTCAGTTAGGCTCTCTAATGACACCACATCTACAGTGCAGAAATTCCCAAAAAGCGCGGTGCAGAATCTGCTCAGCCAAGGGAAGTCTGATCTGAGCCCACTGATGCCTATGGGAACTCCTCTTGAAATGAACAACTGGAAATAAATCCAGAGGAATTTCAGTCTGAAGCTATGCTGCATATGTAATAAGCCAGTTTCTTCTCTTTCAGTTTGTATAATCGGTATGGATTAGACAATGCAAAAATATGATCCTGAGGATGTTAGGCTGGTCACTAATTTAGGGGACTAGCCAAGCAGGGAAGGATTATTTTATCTAATTAAGACAGAGCACAGTACTGAAGACAGAGCATTTGCATTAAAACAGACAATTCAGAATTATAAATACTATTGAGTCTGAAATTGTGATTGTTAATCTCTCCTCACATAATGATGTTCTACTGACACACATTGTAAATCACTTTCACTTGCAATAGATGAAGCCATCACTCAGAATGCTCAATTATAAGTCTGAATACAATTTAAAAGGTGAACTATCTTTAGTTTTACTAAGGGCAGAAGGGCAATGCTGATGGTGTAATACCAATGTTAATGTATTACTTATGAGTGAATTTAGTCTGTATTCAGTAATTCATTCATTCCTGTGATCAGAACAGGCAGTGCTTCACTCTCCTGGATCCTATTTCCCTCTCTGCATTAGGTGTGCCGTGGGCAGGTTATCCAGATCACCCAACATACATTTTTGAAGACACAAAGAGCAGCTTGGTCTCAAACTCTTCATGAGTATGGCCCTTTTTTTCCCCCTTCATTTTATGGCCCTTTTTCCACATCTACAAAAATTATACATTAATCTGAGAATGTTTTTTAGCAATTACTGATAAGATGTCTCAAAAGGACATGTTAATCTACAATAAAAAATAACCAGAAAATAACAGTCTTCATTTGTATGCTAATGACAGAAAGATAAGATTTGTGGTTTACAACTGCCATTAAACACAGGTATAGAATCATCAAAATATAGAATACTGCATCATTAATTTTCATCTTCCAATGGAGAGGAAATAGACATTAGCAAGTACACAAACACCAGTGCTAATACTCTACCCTTCTCAGCATCTTTAGGTGTCAGAATTTAATTATCCTTTTTCTCATGCTAATCTGAAGAGATGCTTCCACTTCAGCAGAATCTCCTACCTGTCTTTGTTGAAGCAAAAAAATAAAAATAACCATTTCCAGTGCAGAACTGCAGTTTAACAAAATATAGCCAAGTAAGGTTTTACCATAGTAATCAGCGTGCTGACCAAGTGAAGGCTTCCAGTTTGGGTCATCTCATTTACTTAATAGCGGCAGATATTCTGAATGCATTTCATCTCCAGACTCTTTTTAACTGACAGCTGATATACAACTAGAACACTCTTACTTAGTGATAAATCATGTCTAGAAATGACCAGGAAGTAAAAGAACTCCCATGGGTAATATTGGTCTCGTCTTTGTCAAAATTTCAGCTCTCCTTTACTGGCTGTCCTTATTCCCCATTCACAAAGCCCACCTAGGAAATCTGTCACAGGACATGAAAGGTAGCAGTCCCAACATGATCCCTTTATAAATTTCAAAGCAGGACCATCACATGCTACATAGATGCAGAACTCATTTTTCCCAATAGTGTTCCTCAGACTTCTCGAATCAATTACATAAGACACACTGAAATATTTGCAAGATGAAAGCTACCCAAAACTTTTATTTCATAGAATCACAGAATTATTGAGGCTGGAAAAATCCTCTGAGGTCATAAAGTCCAGACTATGTGCAACGCCACCACATTGGCTAGACCACAGCACGAAGTGTCACAAGCAGCCTCTCCTTAAACACCTCCAGGGACGGTGACTCCACCACTTCCCTGGGCAGTGCATTCCAATGCCTAATCACCCTCTCTGTGAGGAAGTGCCTCCTGAGATCCAACCTAAACCTCCCCTGACACAGTTTCATGCCGTGCCCTCTCATCCTGTCACTGTTAAAAAACCACATGTACACCTGTCCATTATCCCTTTGAGGCAAGGAAGCCTCTCCATCTGTGCTTTTTTTCTATTTTCTATCTTGTCTTCTCTCCACCCACTCCCTCCCTTTTTTTTTTTTTTTTTTTTTTTTTGTGAGTCATGCACACATGACTCACAATAGACTTCTGGAACAGAACAACCCCGGGCCAACATGCATTGACACTAGCTAGCACCAGGTCCACTGTTAAGAGACTTTGTGCATATGTAAAAACACAAACAATATTTGACCAACCAGTCTTGAATTTCATGGAGAATCCAAGTACATTTCCTACTCTTCTTGAAGAGAAACTCAAGAAAGGTTGCTTCCTAGTGAACTGCTTGTTCCAGGTGGCTTCCTGCTCAAGTACCACTTAGGTTTGCTCTTATCTTTAAAAGTGAGGAGACATGAGATGGTTTGTGCCGACCCAACAGACTGCTGTCAGCAGAGGAAAGAGGAACTGGTCCTCATTTTCCTCATCTCCTCCTGCCATCCGCTGCCACCCCTTCCACTGCCTTCTGGGCCACTTTGTTATGAAAGCTGAATCTGCTAACCCACCACAAAACTAGCCCAGCTGAAGTGGTGAGCAGGGACGGTTCCAAAAAAGCATCTGACGAGTAGCAGCGGTGGTGCAAGAGAGGAGACAGTGGATTTGCACAGGGTAGGACCAGAGTCAAAAGCCAAGTCTGGCAGTCTGTACTCAAGATGGCCCCAAGGCCTGCAAAACAGTCTGAAGTCAACATGATCACTGAAGAGAGCAAACTCTCCAGCCCCAGTTCAGTCAAACAGTGAAGGACATCCCCAGCACTTATGACACGGGTCACTTTGTCAAAGCCATGCGTTCCAGGCTATCTGCAGCTTTATGGGCTTTGCTCAGATGAGGTCTATGCTTGCAAGTAGTCACTGGAAGGGAAAGACCCCTCCCTGTGGAGCCACCACCTTTACAAGTAGAAATACAGTGGAAAGACTGGTAATGATTTCAATGAAAGCAAGGTACTGCCTTGCCGGCCCACCAGTGTTTGTATGTGGGATTAAGGAAACCCGACTGCTGAACTTGTATAGAAACACAAGTGCAGATGTTTTTGAAGGAATTTGTACTGCTTCCTAATGCATTCGGAAGCATAAAGGCAACACTTTCCTCTTAACATCCAACATAGGTGCAAGCAATCTCAGCATACTAGGGAAGTTGGACCCACTGCTTATACAAAGCTCTACAAACTACTAGCTCCTACAAGTAGCATCCAACCTGTTCTGGTTATCAGACATTCAGAAGCTGAGGAAGATTTGTAAATCCGTGTAAACATGCCTGAAAGAAAAATCTGGAAGGAAAAAGAAGAAATATCTACAAATGCATATGACTCTTGGCACGGTCACTTGAGGCTTGCTTTCTTGTCCTTATTGTTGTGTCCCTGTGTATCGCTAATTGGCCTGGGGAGGTGGCATTCTGCAGAAAAGAGACACAGGCACCAACAGAAGGATAAGCTTATTTTCCTGTCTATTTTAAAGTATTACCAGAATAAGGCAATGCAAGCTTATTATATTCTAGTTTAAGCAGCAAGGAGAACAAGCAGGGTAATGCACCTCATCAGCACTATATGCAGTTACCGATAGTTATTAAGAAAGATTCATCGCCAATCACCTTAATATCATCATCCAGACCCTCAGTTGCTGGGGAGCCCCTGTTGCAGCGAGGATTCTGGAGAACTGCCCCGGCAATGGGGAAGCCCTGCGCAGTGCACCCACTCACAGGTGAGGTCTCCAAAGTGGCTGCAAAAGGGTCCATCTTTTATACTATTAAATAAACAACCTTGCATAACTTCGAACACAGGAACATCTGGTGGTGTTTGCTCCATTGGATTCCTCCCACAGCCTGGCCAGGGCTAAAGGAAGAATACAGGGGAGTCTCCCTATCTTTTTCTGTCCTTAATCACATATTTCTCACCAAAGCCAGGCCTCTGGTCTCATGGCCTTGTAACATGCTTTAACAAAGCAAGAGGCAGCTAGTTTCCCAGCCTTGCACCTGGGCTTGAGATAAAGAAAAATCACCCTGCTGGTTTCCACCACACATTTAATCTTACAGCAATGCTTTTACAGATTTGCATTAGAATATATATATATATGCTAAAAATAGATTATCAATACATCACATATGTGATTAATACTATATAATCTGGGGTTGTGAAGTTCATCTATTGGTCAACTTCAGTGCAGGGCCTATAATTTAGGTCCTAGCACTACACCCTGCCTCTCCTCTGCAGCTCAGACTTTCTCTGCTGCTACATGACCCATCTGCTGTTCAGCAGCCTTCCAGAGCCAGCAGTCCAGCTGCACCACCTGCTCAGGAACTCTTCACCAAAGCCAGGGACTTGTGCTGTTCACAAGACACCTCTCTTGAAGGGGTCCTGCACCATCCCCAGCTGCAACTTAGAGCTGTTTTTCAAATCCTTTTATTATCAGGACCTGTATGTAGTCACAAAACATGCTTTTTAACCCAGTGATACTCAAAAACAGCACCACTGTTGTTAGTAGTTGTGTGTTTAGAACTTAGAGAGGGCCTTGGTGTAAACCATACAGCCACAGCAATTGTCCTAGAAAATCTATTTTATGGGTCATCAACCTATCCTGGTGTAGAGGATGACCAATTTATCGACCAGAAAACTTGGAGTATGATTAGTGGAAGGAACAAATGCAATTCAGACAGACAAAAATACCCCAAAATCTTGCATTAAATGCTTTCCAATAAAAGGTGAAGGGAGCGGGGTGAGAACAAAAATAACTTTAAGCTCTTCACAAAGGCTTTGGAGCCCTCATCCTCCTAAGATTACAACACAGTATTTTTAAGATAACTAAATATTTTTAGGGGATAAAGAATTGCTTGAGCTGATGTGTTGGCACAAATGACTTATAGAGGTCTCTTCCAACTTCAACCATCTTCCAATTCTAGGAACTGTATCCAGGACAAGGTTATGAAACCCTGGCATAGTTATGGCTAACTGAGCTGAAAGTCACCGGGAATGATGTTGATTTTAGTTACATTTCATAAAAATCAGTGTAACACCGTTCCTTTAGATGTTCGTTTGAATTCAGGGTGTAGGTGACTAAGCACAGTAATTGGCCTTTTTTTTTCTTCGAGAAAAAATGATCTCTGTTTGAATAGCAGCTATTTGCACTAAAATAGTCTTTTCATGTAATCATAGTCTTTTTGTGACTATTTAGCATTCCACTGAAAGTTAACTATTGAGTTGGGCTAAATGGCTGCAAATGGTGTGTGCAAAGAAGTCTTCTCTTTGACTATTATAAAACACAATCCAGAGTGTTTACTGGAGGAATACATTGAAGTGAAAAGCAAAATACTTCAAAAATGAGGTTATACGGTTTAGGTGAGCACAGTGTGTTAGAGGCTGGGTGCGAGACGAAGAAACTTGAGTAGGGTTAAGTGCAGTTGGAGGAGAATCAGAGCTGAGCATGTCAGGAGGAGATGACAGGTGAAACAGAAGGGAAAGAAGTGGGCTGGAGAGGAAAGAGGCTGAGGAAACAACAGCAAGGAAACAAACAGTAGAAAGGATAAGTGTGAGAAACAGGCTAATATTTTATATTTGGAAAAATACAGATCTCAGGCAATTGCAACCATTTGCAAATACCTGTAAAGCATTATTAAAGTTTCTGAATTTTCCTTGACTGGCTGTTTCTGCCTCCATTTTTCTTTAAAGACAGCTGAAAGCTTAGGATTAAAATGTTCTTTCTGAAGAATCAAAATATTTGCTAGAAAGCTTCTTAGGCTTTCCTGCCACAGCAAGAACTACAAAATAATTTTTGTTGGCCAATTCAGATTATTCTTTTGCCTTTCAAACCTCCTGAATACCCAGACTCTACAATATTTTTTGCGCAGCATTAATAAAACATCTACACACTCTGCCCATTACTGGAAAAATAAAAAATAAAAAGGGATCTAATATTTAATTAATGATGGAAAAGGAAACGATTCTTTATCTTTGCACTTTCCTAGAAATTTCCTTCAACTCTCCAACAAGATGCTGCCTTAGAGGTGCTCCTCCTCTCCCCCCCTTAAGAGCCTACTGAGCCCAGTTGCATGAACTGAAAACCCGATTAGCCTGCAGCTTATCCATGGATAAGCTCCCCACCAGCATTTTAGGTGCCAGTCAGCACTCTGTTATGACAGCATGATAATGTGAAAGGTAGAGTAAGCCCACAGAAAGCATCTAAGCTGAGGTACCACAGCAATCCCTCTGTGGCTTGTACCAGTTAGGTATTAAGAGAGGGATGCACTAGCACAGTCCAGTTGCACCGTGGAGGAGGACACAGCGTCTTCTTTCTCCCTTTCAGGATACAACCTATTTCAAGCAGAAGGGACTATGTGAAAAAGCATGGTGTTGTTACCTTTTCCCTGGCTAGCAACGCTGCCTTTCTCTGAAAATGGGAAGATACAGCACCCTTCTCCAGCACAGATGAGAGAAGAACGGATGGAGAAGCACCCTTAGCAAAGCAATGTTAGCAACCCTGGCCGACCACTCGCCTCTGCGAGCCCTGGCAATACTCCCAGGCAGGGCAAGGCTGGGATGAAAAAAGCATCTGGATCCTCCCCAACCCCCGGACAAATCCCAGTCGCCACCCTCCCATGTCCCTCCATAAACCCACCCGTATGTGCCAACAGCCAGCACCAGTAGGCAATTCCTCACATGTAATGGGGAAAGCTACAAAGACAGGTGAGAGATTCTGCCCTCTCTTCTTCTCCTGCCTAAACAGTTGCAATAGGGACAGGATGCGACAGGGACACCAGTAGGTCAAGTCCTGCAGGAACTGCTTCTGGTCTTCCAGTGAGACTGGGCTGGCTGAAGGGGGCAAAGAACAACCCAGGCATCATCCTCTGTTTCCTCAGTTCCCATGCTACCAAAAATCTGACTACTGCTGCAGGAAACAACATCCACAGAGACGCCTCCATCACTGTTACAAAACTGATTTTTTTTTTCCTTCTTAATTAAAAAACATATTTGTTTAATCCCTTGCAGTAAGAACAACAATATTTAAATTCATGAGTTAGTGCTGGTCTAGGGATACAAATATTCAAAGAGCATCTTCTTCTTGCCTCTCACCAGCAACGATTTATAGTTTGATCTGACTGGTTACTTTGACATAGTTCCCTTAACCATAACATCTTTCTATTCCTCTAGTAGCAGAGATTTAGCATTTCAGGCTGAGTACATATGTTGGATAAGAACATAATCCTCAGCTCTGGGCACAGGAGTTCATGGCAAGAGGATGGCTCTGCATACAAATTGAAAGCACTGAGATGCAGAAAAGAAAAATACACTAAGCCCTAATATGCATATTGCAAAGGCCTCCTGGCATCGTAAGAAATCATCGCTTATTTAATTTGACATCTTTAAAAGCAGGGGGACTAAGTTAAAAAAAAGAGAGAAAGAGAGGGAGGGAAAAAAATGGATGTGACCCTTAGTCTGACACTCCATATAAAGATTTTGGATAAATACTTGCAGAGAAGGAACATGCCAATACGAAAACAGGAAAAGAGATGAATGAGACTAGACCATTTCAGTAGAGAAAAATCCCAGAGCTCCCATTCTACAGCCATTTCTGACAGCACAGAGATGGATTTATCAGAGGGGCAGAAGAGGACACTCCCCTTCCTGTCTGTTAGCCTCCTCAATGTAGCACAAACATTCCTGGGTGCAGGATGCAGCCACATCTCTGGAGTTCATCCTTCCCCACATTCAGGTGGATGTTCATCTCCTAATGTGAAGAGACTTTTCATTATCATGGCAAAAATTCACAGTGGGCATCCAGCAATTACCAGTTATCCAGCACATAGAACTGTAGGAACAGAGGGTAGCATTTCTGGATCAATCGCAGGCATCATCAGACACCACCAGACTTTGTTCTTTAAAAAGTTACAAAGAAACTACAAACCAGAGTATATGTGAAAATCCTGTACTTGTGTGCCACACAACTGTCAAACTATCCTTGTTTCAATAATCTATAAGCCTTCCAACTTACTAATAAAATCAACTGAAATCAGGCATTTAAATTGCATTGCAGGCTCTGTGGTGGAGCTAGTTCAGTCTGCAGCCCCTTCCCCACATGCTCCGAGGGGCACAGCAGCGTGTGAAGCGGACCTCGAGGTCTCCTCCTTCACACCCCGCTCCCTGTGCAGTGGAGGCCAGAGTTCAGCATAGCTAAATTTAGCTCTGCCGAGAGTTGGGATTAGCAAACCAAACTTTTTGAACCCACAGTCTGAGCACAGCTGATCCACCCTAGACCATGCATAACACCTCGAAATCCCTTCTATCCATTTCTTTTATGCCAAACATATAGAGATGCAGAGGTTTTTCCTTTTTCTATAAAATTGGCTCATTCCGAGTAAGCTCTACTCTCCAGGATATCTTCACACCCTCTGCTGACACTTGCACTTCACAAGTGGTAAGCACATTCCGCAGAATAGTCTTTCTTCTCAAAATAAATTACATCTGGCATTGCAGGGTCTTCGGGGAATAAGCATCATTTTGCTTATCTATCAGATGACATTATGATTTTTTTTTTGAGAACTGTAGAATATGTTTTTGTGTTACTCACTGGAAGATCTGACTTTTTAAAGCTATAAGGAGAAGTCTTTTTTATGGTGATACTGTTTAGAAATCAGGAGTCATGGAACAAAACTGGAGCAAATAAGGACCACTGAATTGCATCCATTTTATGGACTTTTTAATCCTGGGGGAATGGTGTGCTTTCTGTTTTGGTGGTGGGTTTTGTTGTTGTTTTTTTTTTGGTTGGTTGGTTTTTGTTTTATTCTGATTCCTGTAGTTAAAAGAAATAGTCTGTATTTTAGCATGGATAAGTAAACATCTGAAAGTATGAGCTAACTTAATTTCAAGGCAAAAATCTGTGAAAAAAATAATGAATCAACAAACTTATCCTCCCTTCTGACATTATATATCATAAGTAATAAAATGCTAGTATGATGCAGAATCAGGCAGCAGAACCTGTAATCACAGCCCAAAGTAACTGTTCCTTTGGAGCTCATTAGGTATCGAATCCCTGTAATCTTCTATTGATTTTAGGAGCAGTGGTTCAGTTATCAATAGAAAAAACATAAGGGAGATTTTCCAAAAGGATTCCACATATTCCTACATATTTTTCAACCTTGACTTTTACACGTTTCTCTAAACTGATGCAGTGATGACCGATTTCTCTGCTCCAGCACTAAAATAGCCAGGACAGAGGACAGCCCTGCCCAAACAGCCTTTAATTTGTGTTGCTCAAAACTACCTCCTGCAGTGAGGCTTTAATGCCTAAGACCTAAGCTTGTAAAACACATGAAGACATAGTTGTGCTCCCAGAAGTGTAAGTCAGGAGCAGGGGAGGGGGAACAAACAAACAAACCAACCAAAAAAACAGTCAAAAAACCTTATTGAGAAATGTGAACCTGTGAAATGAATGTGCAGTAATGGCAGATACCCGCCTGACTCTACTGAAAGCTTAAGTGATAATTAAGACACATTCTAACAACGGCACCTCTAAGAGTTTGATCCTTGATACTATGTTTAGAGCTCTAGCTCCAAGGAGCTGGTGAATGCAAGAAACCGAGCTGGTGAATGCAAGAAAACCAACAGACTTCAAGAAAAATCTTGCGACTGTAACCCAGAGTTTTAAGTTCTTCAAAGAAAGGAAGATAGCCTAAAATTAATATTTTAATTGAATTAATTAATTTAGGGGGAATAAACCAATCATGTCAATAAGACAGTTTCATGGTTTTTTTGAGTCTTAATTAATGATTTTAAAATTTAGGTTTAATTTGACTGTTATTCCTCTCCCGCAGGGCCCTAAGAGGTTGTCCAGAGAGGTGGCAGTATCTCCACCTTCACAGACACCCAAAACTCATTTGGACGTGGCCCTTAGCACATGTTCTACTTGGACCTGCTTTGAGCTGAGGCTCAGACCAGATGGTCTCCAGATGTCTCTTCAAGCCTAAATTACTGTACGCCTCTAAACAATGACATACTTGCCTGTATCCTTCAAGATGTGCATTTCACTGCAAGGTTGATTCTTGCAGTTAAAGCTAACGCTAATTCAGGTATCCACCAGCTCTCATATATTTTAATCATGCAATCAGCACTCGTAAGGACAATAAATCCCTAACTCCAGAAAAAATAAATAATAAAAAAAATCTTTCAGATGAAAACACTCTGATGAGTAGAAGAGTTTACCCCACAGTGCATATTGACAATGAACAGTTGATACTATACAACAATTACAAGACACTAAGAGTTAATCTCCAAACAGGTCATGTCTTCGTTGAAGGTTACCTACAGCATGAAAGGATGCAGAAATAACCATGTACATAATTGAAACAGATCAAGCCTGCAAGATATGCTCTGTCATATTCCAAAATGATTCTTCTTCTTTTCCATTTTATCTCATAATGTTAACAAACACATTTTAGTTGAGTAGGAAATAATGGCATTTGCAACTACTCCAGTTGCACCAGTCCTTCTGGTGAGGCCGAAAGGAAGACATTCTGGCTCGGCTCCAAGACAAATGCTCAGGCACAATGTCACAGACATTTCAGAATTTGTTCCTTCCACCTGGACACTTACCGATATCTTGGCTTGCTAGTGTCCATTGCTTGGCACAGTAATACCTACCAGGAAAAACTGGTATCTGATAGCTAGGTTGGTGTGCCACCGCTTAAAATCCCCTTTGTTCCAGCATCAAACATGATGTCTGCCATAGCCAGCTGGATGCTGGCATGTTGCTTTGCGGAAAGGCTCCTGCACAGTTCAAGTCACTGATGACAAAGTAGTAAGAGGAAAAACTATGTCTTCTTCTCAAAGAATATTTACAGTATGCAGCAGATATGGATACAGACCCCATTTAAAGTAGTTGTGAAACACTGTAGTTAAAGGGCCAAAACTCTTTTTATTTTAAACGCTTGCTACTACTGTCAAGTTCTTTTGACTATTCAAGCCTCTAATTCTCAAGTTTTAAACCAACTACATCCATGAAGAAACAGATAGAGCTCAGTTAATCTGCACAATGACTCTGTGTGTACATTGAAGAACACATTCAGTCTTCTCTTGTTCATCAAAGGAATTTAGGTTATTGATCCCACCATAAGTTCCTCCAAGAAAGAGCAGCTCTGCTACTCAATATATAACTTGGACTTATTTCCAGCTCTTAATCTGGCCATGCATTTGCTCTTTAGAGAAAAAATATTTTCCAGATACTTATCTTAAATTACATTACAAATTCTAGTTCCTCTCTGCATTTCAGATAAATATGTGAATGTATTTTGAACTGGTATTTCTATATGTGTGATCAGATATGAAAGCCTGCTGCTTGGTAGTTAACTGGGAACATGTAACTGAGAGAGCCTAGGAAATAATGTCTGCATTCTGATCACACCTAGGCAGAGCAGGATAAGAGTTTATTTTCTGAAATTTAAAGGCCCCAGATCATCATTGGGTTTTCATATCACTTTTGACCCAGCTAGCCTATAAAATAAGCAAGGAACAGCTGTACTCTTCAGATCCATATATGAGAGTGTATCTGGTATTGATGCAGAATTTGGTTTCCATCCACTCAAGTCTGTTGCTAATGCTGCAATGCCAGCTAAAAGTAGCTATAGGTTGAAACGTACAAAAATCTAAACACTTATGTGAACAGTCCCTGAAATACACAGAAGAGGAGAAAGAGGAGACTAATGGCTCTGTCTCAAGAAACCCATCCTATTTTTTGCCTAGTACTAGTTACATAACTTAAGTTTCCTGCAAAGAAGCTCCTCTTGTAATAGCAGAAGCATTCCAGCGTGGTTCTAATGCACAGGCTCCAGCAGTGGATTACAAACACAACAACTCTTGCCAATACAGCTACTCCTTAAGCCAGAAGGCTGCTCAGGATTTATCTGATGAGGAGTTTCTTTAAGCTATCACACTCTCTGATTCCAAAAATCAAACCCATCCCATGGCCTCCAGTTTGGGCTACTGACACTGCAGCTAGCCCAAGGTCACGGGCACGCCGCGGTTAGCTCTGTACTGCATGTCAAACTTCACAGCATCACCCGGCTGCAATCACAGGTCCTTCTGCTGCAGCTTGATCCAAAGCCCATTTAAAACAACATAAAGACTTCTATTGACTTCGTTTGGACTTTGGACCCATTCCCAGAAGCACAGTAGACTCTCTGATAGCTCCCAGCATCCTAAGAATTAGAGGCAACCCAGCAGTTCTGATTGCAGCTAACAGAGGTCACTGTTGAACATAAACAACAGGTGAGGCCATAAAATTATTATCTGTATTCATGGAGTGCCTCTGTTTCAGTTAAATGCTGGTGACATCATACGGTGTCACGATTTTGTAATTTGCGTGCTTTCACACAATGCTGCTGAGAAAATCTGATGGGGCGTTGCAGCCTATGGAGTCCTGAGTTAGTTTTTTAAAAAAATTGTAAAAAGTATTTTTTGTTTAACACATTATTTTGTAACCCACCAAGAAAGAATTTTATACCAGAGATCATTTTGAAATAGACCTAAGTATTCACTATGTATTAATTTATCTTTCAGAAAGTGTCATAATTTATCTTACTGTATTTAATAACTGCTAGTTAATTACGTGAAATCCCATCCCATCTGCTTATTCCTTCACACAGTGAAATTAGAGGACTTGATTCTACACTCATTACTCACAGAAGGAGAGGCATTGATTTAATGGTCTTCCCTGAAAAAGGATTACAGTATAGGATCCTCTAATATTGATTTTGTGACATCATAACCTTTTCCTCAGAAGCAGACAATGATGACTCAAAATAATATCAGCGCAAGATTAGGCAGGGGCTGCCAAGTTAGAGAAAGAAAGTCATTAAAAAAAAACAAAACCAAAAAACCAGCAAACCAACAACCTCCTAATTTACAGTAAGCAGACTGCAATGAAATATTAGCTATGTTCTGTTTTGAGTACAAGTTCTCTTTTAAAAAATAAATAAATATCTGAGTGATGTTTCTCTTTCATCTCTTGCCCTGCTTACAGTTACTTTCGTGAAACTATTGTGAGCTAGAGTATTTTTTGTAGCTTAATGGGTTCTCTTTGAAGAGATTAAAGTCACATTGATTATTAATTATTTTTTTATGTTTTAAATTGATGTAAATGTCCAGAAGCTCTGATGAGGAATATCCTGCAGAAATCAATACTGAATAAAAACAAAAGCAGAAAACAACAACAAAAGCAACCCACCCCTCTGCTCAGCTCCTGGGGGAAACAATTGTGACTTATTTCTGTTTGGAAGGTATAGCGTCCCTTGGAGAATACCAGCAACTGGCACATATGATAATCATTTCTCAGTTATCTAGAGCATCCTTATTTTGATGTGTCTATCTTTCAGACTTCAAGCAGAGTCTGCAGATATTTTGCATACAGAACAAAGCTAGGCACAGCAGTGCTAAGCAAATAATAAATAAATTAATTTCATTGCTGTTGGAAAATGTTCATTTTTTTTTTCTTAAATCCGCCTTACAGTACTTTGGGAAAACACTAATTAGCATTCTTTCTGTGGAATTTTTTTTTCACTAATTCCCTCTACTTTTCGTAACGACATCTTAATAAGATGGTTTTTTACTTTTTTCTTTGCTGTGTTTAAGTAGAATAAGAACTAGACCCTTCCTTCTCATTTCACAGGTCAATGATGAGTAAAAATTCTGCATGTTAAAATGACCTCCAAATGAACAAGGAAACAATCCTGAAAAGCTGAGATGCATATAACAGACAGGTGCCAAACAGCAGATGACAAAGGGAACAAGGCAATTGGAACAGCCTGTGGCCTGTTCTGGGGACTCCTCTCAGCCTTGAAGAAAATCCCTTCTTGGTTGATTCTAGTGATGTGTCTAGCCAAAGAAGAAATGATTCAAAGCTCTTAAAATTTAAAGAGTTTCTGATGTGATCGACAACTGAGAGACTGAGTCCTACTTCTCTTAACCCAAAGACTTGGCCTTTGCTTTATATAGTCAGAAGTCAACATAAGTGAATTGGGGACCTACAGTTTTCACAGCACGTGAAGGAGCTACAGTTGTTCAAATCCTTGTGACATGACTAGAAGACCCATGTCTCAATCTCCTAAAGAGCACTGAGGCCCAAACATCTCAAAATCACAGCTGTTAGATTGACAGGCAACATTATCTGTTTTTCCCAAAGTACTTAAAAAGGAAATTAGGATTTTTATCTTCCAAAAGGTTTATATCTACCAAGCAGCTCCCTTACGTCTCTGGCTGACATAGAGCAGCTCAGAGTTGTTGACTTCTGTTATCTCCATTCATCTCCTCTGAAGTGCTCAATCCCTGTGCTTAAGTGTCCCACTCAAATTTTTCCATCCCCAACAATATATTCTCTACCCATTCACACTGCTCATTTCATATATTCTCATGTCCTTGCTGCCACCTCAAGACCAGTGTACTGAAAGCTGAGTGTATTCATTCCCTTAAAACATATTCGCTTAAAATCATATCTCCTGGTAGCTCTCTTGACTCTTACTATCAGCTGCGTCACCAACTTTCCCATCGCTGATGCTTACTGTAAAGCATTTCTTCTCTAAATACACATATATAACAGAAGAGAAAATGCAAAGATAACCATAGTAATTTGAGCACAGCACATAGTACTTCTGCTCTGACACAATGTGCTATCTTTATGGCAAGCCAGACATGATGCGTATCATTTTATTTCTGGAACTCCTTCATTTAAAAGCCACTGTAATTTCCTAGCATAAGAATGAAGGAGTTCCAGAAATGAAATGCATCACGTTTGGCTTACTGTAAAGACAGCAGTCTTCTTTAGGAGTTGCTCCCTTCACTGGCTGTGCTCACTGAAGATTAGTTTCCTGACTAAGAGCGTCCTGGGCTGTACCAGAAATAGTGTGGCCAGGAGTGGGGAGGTGATTGTCCCCCTGTACTCGGCACTGGTGAGGCTACACTTCAAATCCTGTGTTCAGTTTTGAGCCCCTCACTACAAGAAAGACACTGAGGCTCTGGAATGTGTCCAAAGAAGAGCAACAAAGCTGGTGAAGGGCCTGGAGAACAAGTCTTATGGAGAGCAGCTCAGTGAACTGAGGTTGTTGAGCCTGGAAAAAAGGAGGCTGAGGGAAGACCTTGTTGCTCTCTGCAACTACCTGCAAGGAGGTTATAGTGAGGTGTGTGTCAGTCTTTTCCATTTAACAAGAAATAGGACAAGAGGAAATAGCCTTGAGTTAAAGGAGGTTTAGATTGAATATTAGGAAAATTTTCTTCACCAAAATAATTGCCAAGCACTGGAGCAGGCTGCCCAGGGAAGTGGTTGAGTCACCACTCCTGGAGGTATTCAAAAGATATGTAGATGTGGTGCTTAGGGACATGGGTTAGTGGTGGACGTGGTAGTGTTAGGTTTATGGTTGAATGTGTTGATCTTAAGGGATCTTTCCAATCTAAATGACGCTGTGATTCCACAGTAGTATGTAAAGTAAGGTAACATTTCTGTTAATGTTCTTAGTAGATACCTAGGTACTAAACCCCGTGCAAAGATTTTAATTTTACAACATTTTTAACATTTGTCAAGGTTTACAGAATCATAGAATTGTCAGGTTTGGAAGGGACCTTAAAGATCACCTAGTTCCAACCCCCTAACCATGGGCAGTGACATCTCCCACTAGACCAGGTTGCCCAGAGCCCCATCCAGCCTGGCCTTAAAATCTTCCAGGGATGGGGCTTCCACCACCTTTCTGGGCAACTTGTGCCAGTGTCTCACCACCCTCATGATGAAGAACTTCTTCCTAACGTCCAATCTAAACTGATCCACCTCTAACTTTAATCCATTCCACCTAGTCCTACCACTACCCAACATCCTAAAAAGCCCCTCACCAGCTTTCTTGTAGGCCACAATAAGGTCTCCTCGGAGCCTTCTTTTCTCCAGACTGAACAGCTTCAACTCTTTCAGTCTGTCTTCAGAGGAGAAGTGCTCCAGCCCTCTAATAATCCTCGCGGCCCTTCTCTGGACATGCTCCAGTGCGTCCATATCTTTCTTGTGCTGTGGGCTTCAGAACTGGACACAGTACTCCAGATGAGGTCTCATGAGAGTGGAGTAGAGGAGGAGAATCACCTCCCTCAACCTGCTGGCCATGCACCTCTTGATGCAGCCCAGGTGGAGGACCTTGCACTTGGTCTTGTTGAACTTCAGGAGGTTGGCATGGGCCCAGCTCTCTAGCCTGTCGAGGTCCCTCTGGATGGCATCCCTACCCTCCAGCATACCAGCCACCCCACACAGGTTGGTGTCATCGGCAAACTTGCTGAGGGTGCACTCAATGCCACTGTCCATGCTGCTGCTGCTGATGTTAAACAAGACTGGTCCCAGCACTGATCCTTGAGGGACTCCACTTGTCACTGGCTTCCACTTGGACATGGACCCATTGACAGCCACTCTTTGGGTGCGGCCATCAAGCCAGTTCTTTATCCACCTAATTGTCCATCCATCAAATCCGTATTTTATCAGCTTGGAGACCAGGATGTCATGCAGGACAGTGTCAAAGGCTTTGCTCAGGTCCAAGTAAATGACATCAGTTTCTCTTCCCTTGTCTATTGATATTGTGACCTTCTCATAGGAGGCCACCAGGTTTGTCAGGCACAATTTGCCCTTGGTGAAGCCATGTTGACTGTATCCAATCACTTCTTTGTTGATTGTTTTTCTTTACATTGCAAACAATTATATTTTGCTACAAGAATAGAATCTGTAAAATCTTGGGTAATAAAAATGTAATCACTATTTTACTAGAAGATAAGAGTGCTCAGGATGATAAAAATTATACACTTCTCCAGTGGAAAAAACAAGTAATTTTAAAGAAAACTTAAACCCAGGCCTTCTAAGCTGTTCATCAAAAAATACTGTTTTCCAGGCTTTATTTTTTGCTATTTATTGTTCTGACTCATATGCCTAAGTAAAAAAAAAAAAAAGCACGCTATCATCTTCTCCAGAGCTGAGACCATCTAGTAAAATACATCTCAAGATTGATTTACACAAGACTTTTTTCAGTGTAACATTCATTCTGAAGCTCTGTAAGGTCATTTCACAATCTGTGTGGTGACATCAGAAATGTAGATATTAGTGAGCTTCCCAAGATCAGTCAGCACACTGTCTATGAGGAGCCCTTTAATGAATTTGTACTTGTGGACAAATTTCCTAAAGAGTGTCATCTCTCCTATTTAGTCCATAGATGGAACTACTGTGACAACTAGTTTTCTCATTGTTTTCCTATTGAGAGCACTGGTCAGACCCTTTTGGAGGTGTAAAATTGTAAATGATGTCCCAGCATCAGGTTTGGTGTGTTTAAGATGCTTTTGTCCTCTACTTAAGCTCTACCTTTTTCCACAAGAGTAATACAGGAAGAAAACATAAAATTACCCATCTGCAAGCTACTAACAGCATGGAACACCTGATATATTGGTCACATAATCCAGGGCATAACTTCAACTGGTCAAAGCTCAATGCAGACATGACTAAGGGAAGATTGTTGGATTGCAGTTAGAAAAGGTGGGAAAGATAACATCAGTCACCGGGAATGTGTCTACTTTTTATTTTTCTTTATTTAGCTGGAGTACAGCTTTTCCTTTCAGCTGCAATCAGTCATGCCTTTGCCACACCAAAATGAGACAATTACAAAGCAACCTGCTAAAGACTATGCCTTGGAGGCATTCAAACTGAACCCTGGAGAATGCAGAACCACCACAAAATGATAATATGTTAAAAGTTTCCTACAGTAGAACAGTTGGAGGCTTTTCTCTGAAAAGAGAAAAGTCCTATTCCTCTCCCAAGAACTGTAACTCATATTAGCATCAGCTCACACACAATGCCTTTCTTCTGCTAGTTCCTAAACTAGCCATCGCATAAGAAAACCTCTGAGGAAAGAGAATGATAAAAGTTCAAGATCACATTGCAATATTTCCAGAAAAGATTACAGTATTACCCTGGAGCACAGAGAGTGTTCATATTGCACCATAAAAGAAGAAACTAAATATTACTAGCCAGTGGGCAACAATATCAGGCACATGACATGCAGTGGGCAATATCCCTGTTTGATCTCCTTTTGTCACTGACCGCGACAGCAACCTCAGATAACCATCAGGAGTTGGAACAAGTTGGCACTATTACTTTACACCATGAAATATGACAATTGAAAGAGAAGAGAAAATGTGCTTTGAGCAGTTTTATCTCTCTGCAAAGTCTGCTGATGATTTCACAGATTGCCAGATGGGCATCAAGGGCACATCAAGCAGACAGAGCTTAGCAAGTGACATTTGGGCTGCTAGTGCTGAAACAGCAAGCACGTAGACCTCAGTTTTCCCTGTCTTCAGATTCATCAGTTCAATGCCACTGCTTTCTCATTGACATTAACTTCCAGGTGAAATATCAACTCAATAACTTGAGCTGGATAATTTTAGTATTGCTTCAACAAGTTGGCAGAATTGAACAGCACAAAACTTGGGAAATGCCTGGTTTTGAAATTAGCTGTTTTCAATTATTTGTTATTGCAAAAAAATGTACAGATGTTAAAGAAAACTGGGAGAATTTCAGGTTCAGGAAAATGGTCATAGTCCAGTGATGCAAAACAAGCACTACTCTTGCTTCCCCAACTTCTTTCCTGTAGCGACATTTACTTTTAGCATCCTCTGAAGTCTCAGTTCTCCTCTTATTGTAGCATCTAATAATAACATACATAATAAATAATTACAGGATACTTGCTATCCAACCAAAGACATAATCCAGCCACACGTGGTGTTACTGATGCACCTCTATCTTGAACTACAGCTTTACTTTCTCTTATATGACAAAATTCTGCTAATGCTCATCAGCTTTTTTTGTTGTTTAAGCCCTGCATTTATCTGAGCTTCATCTGGGCCAGAAGTGATAGTCACTTCCCAACAGAACGAAAACCTGAGGCCTGGGCTGCCTTCAAATCTTAACAATTATTTTTTAAATATTTATTATTTATTTTACAAGTATAGGATTTTAAAAATTTAAACTACCTATTTCCTGTCTTGCTTCACCACAGTAATTTTCATCACAATTAGGGTAGCTAAAAAAAAAAATAATCCACCACCAAAGAACCCTGATATATATATTTTTTTTAAATGCAGAATTCAGAACAATATGAACTCTGTTACTGAGGAATAAGACAGCTACCTAAAAGGGTGTGAACATATTAGGGAACAAATTAGAACCTTCATCTTTCTGCTGAGCCATAACATCCACAGTCATACTTTCTTAAAAAATAAAAAATAAATCACCAAATTCCAAGGAATTGATTTTTTCTTCTCTATATTAACATTTTATCTCGCATAAATATATGTTTCAGCAGTTATGAAAATGAGACAGCTGACAGTCGATTACTATATGTGAACAGATGCTGTGAAAGCTTTCCTTTAAATAGTTCTGTCAATGCAATGTCAATTTTAGAAGTGACACCACTGCTGTTCTAGGACATGATCCTGCAAACTCTTATTCACATAGGGAGCCCTGCTGATTTCCCCAGAACATTTACATTTATAAGACTCTGAAAGGTCACGTTCTTAGTTGTAGAGCTCCCCTTAACAGTGACTGACATATATACAACAAAGTTTTTAGTACTGCTGAACACTCTACTTTAGGGTAATGACAATTCTAGTCAGTGACATTCACCTAGTCAGCATATACATTTTCTTTTAGAAGTTACAAGCAGCCTATTAAATATGCTTGAGAAACCATTAAAGGAGGGAAAGCATAAAGATAAAAAAGTGCCCTGTGAAACCAAGCTTGCAGTATTAATCAGAACTTTGAAAAATTAATCTGTCAAGACGAAAGGCTGAGCCTGAACACAGCATGCCGCTGATCAGACAGCGATGTTAAACTCCGCCACGATAAAACCGGCACGACACACCACCCGTCCCTTTGTTGGCTCCGTTTTCATAAACGGTTTCTCTTGCGGGGCGGGGTGGGGAAGCAGGAAAGAGAAGAGACATTTACCGGGGCACCACGTCGCGGCAGGTTGTGTTTCCCCGGAGCCAGCGCCGTGGCGGGCGGTGCTGAAGGACAGCGCGGCTTTCCCGCCGCTGACCGACCCTCCTG
>NW_009693131.1:0-200 GCF_000703405.1 Apaloderma vittatum | reverse complement strand
TTCGCCGGGGATACAGGAGAGGGCTGTCATCTCGAACCGGGGCCCCGGCGGAGCAGGCTGCCCGTCCGTCGGATCTCGGATCGCGCACCGCGGGGCGGCACCATCGCCTTCCCCCGTCCCCCAACACCCCCCAAATCCACAAGCGGCTCCTGCGTGGCTGCTTGCGGGAGCACAAAGCGGAGAGAACGGAGGCTGAGCCC
>NW_009693130.1:0-531 GCF_000703405.1 Apaloderma vittatum | reverse complement strand
GACATACTGGGATCTCGGAAAAAAATGTAAGCCAATTTAAAATTAATTTTTCCATGGTGTTTTATCCATAAAAATTCATGTAATTTTTTAAGAATTAAGTATTGATTGACAATTAATTAATTTTATTCAAGCTTGCATGAACTGATTAAGTTTTAATTTACAACAATCCCTATTTCCAACAAACCCTCGATTACAATTGCTGTAATCATTGACGTGACAGAATTACTGTTCTCCTTTCTGTACTGGCTTGGGGTAAATTCACATTGTTAATGATTATAAACTTAAATTAATTATCAGTATTTCTATTATTAAGATTTTATACAGTCACTACAAAAATAATGATAAGAATATACTAATCTAAAATTCATTATATTTTCATATCAATGACTAGTATTCATTCACCTGGCTTAAGGCCAGGTTTGCCTCCGAAGAAAGGACTGAGAAGCCAGATCTGCCCTGAATCCGAGCAAGGTTATATCTTCGTGATTTTTGATCTTAGGCTACTATAGGAGACACCTGGCCTACTGGGGG
>NW_009693129.1:16636-16884 GCF_000703405.1 Apaloderma vittatum | reverse complement strand
TGGGAACTTTTATTGAGATTAAAAACTTAAAAGCCGCGTTTACAGGGTAAAACACAAGAAGCGTGGAGCGGAGAGGCGCGGCGCACAGCCCAGCAAGCGCGGGTTCGCTCCCCGTGAAGGCGACAGACAGGAGCCACCCCAAAACCAACACAAACAGCCTGAAAGTGAACCCGAGAATCGCAGCGTAGCAGCAAACCCCAGCAGCGCAGTGCTCCGTTCATGCTACAAGCCCGGGTACAGCCCTCATG
>NW_009693129.1:0-16617 GCF_000703405.1 Apaloderma vittatum | reverse complement strand
GTTTTTTTTAAATTTCGGACATGGCTTTCCTCCCTCGGGCTCGCCTCAGGCTGGGAGCAGGCCCTGTGCAGGCGTGAGCTACAGCGGAGAGCGAATCCGGGTGAATGTATTTACTTCACCTGTGACTTTTCTGTCCTCTGCAGCGTGAAGTCTACCAACACCCAGCACCAGGGCTTTGGAAAGCTATGCGGGATGGAGACCAGCAGCATCACCCAGCACACCTGCTACCAGCCACCTAGGCCAAGGAAAAGCGAGCCCTGCCCGTGGGGACGGCCGGACCTCGTTAAACTGACAGCACAAACCCATCGGACAGCAATGAGTGACTGACTGCGCTGCAGACATGCACATTAAGTAGCCCCCGGGCTGGCTGTGTTCCCGTGGCAAGCGCTGGCCAGCTCGGCTACCCGGTTGTCTGTCGCTGACAGCTTCACTGCTGCTGTTGAAGAGCTTTCAGAAAGGTAAAGCAGACTGCAACAAGCCAAAACACTAACTGACGCAGCAATACGATAATCCCTTAAATTTTAAGGTAAGTTAAATTCCATACAAATCAAACTTCCAAAAATATTTGCAAACTCTGGCATATGGCTATGATACAGTATGTACAAATAAAATACCAGAATGGTTACATTTTATTGCTTTTTTCTTTTTTTTTTTTAAATTTGGTTAATGAGTTATACAGTAGCATATAAAAGGGAGTGAGAAGAGGCAAGAAGCAAGCATTGGCTTCTTGTCCTCTCAAAAGCCAAGGTTGGTTGGTTTGGTTTTTAAATACTATGTTTTCAAACATCACAGCAAAAGCATTTCCCTATTGGGTCATGTCTGCGTTACCCAAACAGGATGGAAGAGCAACAGTGAACGAAGCCTAGGCAATGGGTAACAGGGTTCTGTTTTGTACATTCCTTCACTAATCTGTACTTCCAGAATACAATTATTCATAAAATATCCAGTCTAAAGTGACATAAAAGTCAACAGTTATGAACCATCCTCCATATAAACCAAGGTTGAGTGAGGTGGGCAACTTTAGTTCACCAATCATGCAGAAAAGCCTCCCAACAATATTCGTGGTATTTGTGAGCAAAATCATCTGACTTGGCCCTAATCTAGCCTGCAAGCAAATGCCTTCAGCAAAATTAATTTTCTATGTTCCAGAAGGTTATAAACACACACTGTGTTTAGGATCCTCTAGTATAAACAAACCCATATGCTCCTCTGTAGTAAGGAAACCTCTCTCACAAGGCAGCTGTCAGCAGAAAGTGCCGATGCGACTGGACACTCCTGTCCCGCTTTTTTACATCCTTCTGTGGGTGAGAACACAAGAGGTAAAGGTACCAAGAAGTGATCACATTTGCATTAGTCAGGAAACAGCCTGCAAGCCTACTCCAGGCCTTCCCCACCCGCTATGCTCCTAGTAGCCACTCGTAGTAACCAGGAGCTTTACCAGGACAGTCTGTCAGCAGACAGAAGAAACTGGCAGCAACAGTAACCCGGTGACCACACAGCAAGACCATCAGCACACCGCTGATCCTACTAGAGACATGAACTATTGCGGTGCTACTCAGCAAGCTGCGTTGCAGACTTTTTACCTCTTCAGCATCTATTGAAGTTATCTAATTTTTTATTTTTTGTTTTTAAATAGGCTCATCTCACAAAGTACAATCTGGACACAATACAGCAAAGTTAGAAGAATGCTGAAGTGAAAACCCAAGCACTTGGTAGGTAATTGCTCTTGTAGGCTCATAATAAAAAAACACTTTCAACTCTTCCCTCTAAAAATAAATCCTGCTATAGATGGGCATGATTCACCACTCCTGCTTTTTGACTGAGTCCAAAATCATTCATGGATATATTTTGTCAAAATTAGAAATTTAGCTGAGGCTCTTAACAGCTCTTTTTAGGCTCAGTCTTTCATTACAAACAGGTTACTACCAACACAGGCCCTGACACAATCTTCCCCTTAAATATGCATAATTTACCTCAGATATTTACAAGCAGAAGCAGCCCATCTTTACAAGACAGACTCCCTTCTGCTTCTACATAAAGTGCAGCTCTCTAATTTAAGGCAAATTTCAGTGAAATATAAAACCATAGGTTTATTTTAGTATGTACACATTTTAAATTAAAAACAAGAACTCCCTTGAAAAGGAAAGAATGAAAGGAAAATGTTTCCAAGTTAGGGAATTTTCTGGATCTCAACACAGTCCCAATATTATGTCCTGTTGACATATAGAATTGTAAATTTCTTTTCAATAAATGCAAACTGAAAAAAAAAGTGGCAAGGTGTACAGTAATTTAGCGCCAAAGATCAGTAAAACACTGGGAAAGTGCAGATGTAGTTTTTCATGTCCCGTAGTTTCCTTTAGCCACAGTAGCATCCATCAGTATCATCTCTCTAAATATTTATCCTATAGACCTAATGCTAATCGCAGTTCTTGTAATGAGTATTTCTCATCTCCATCTGTGTCAAATTTCTTAAAGCTCTGTGACTCTTGGGCTGTAGAGCCAACCAGCTTTTGAAGATCTTCATGAGATAGTTTTCCATCAGCATCTTCAGCTGCTTTTTCAAACAAATTCTGAAGATCTGCAAAGACAACAAGGAGTGAAAAGTAGCAATATCCTATAAGCTGCTCTTCCAGTTTTACTGCACTGTGTCTTACTACCTAGTAATTAAATAAAGCATCCCCAAGCATGTAGTTCACCTTCTGCATCATCATAAGTGTCGGTAAGAGTTTATGGTAAAAATAAGCATGAACATTTCTGGATTAAGTTACATTATACTGTAAAAAAGTAATCCCTATTTCTGGCCACAACTAAGAAGCCATTCTACAACCACTAACTGCCTACAGATGCAGTTATCCTCCATAAAAGCAAGCCCTGAATGACTGTTGCTATATCAACAGCACAGATGATATAAAGGGAAAAGTGTCTATTCATTCCCTGATGCAAAGCATTGCGCTTTCAGTAGCTGAAGAGACTGAACAGCAAGATCCAGAAGCCATTAAGTTGACCAGGCAGTGTTCTCTTAAAAAAAAAAATCCAAAAAACCAAAAACCCCAAACAACTCAAAAACATCCATACTCATACCTACTCTATTTTCCTTCAGCACCCTAATTCTGCCCTTGACTTCTCTCCCCATCTCTAGAGGGCCTGGTATAGCACTCTGCTAGTCAAAACAAATTATGGATACTTACAGTGCTCACTCCTGTTTAAATCACAGTTTGTAGGTTTGGGGGGGTTTTAATTACATTTTACTTTTTTTTTTTTTTAAAGTCCATAGTTCTCAAGCTTTTAAAACTGACCTCACTTGTCCCAGAACACCCAGACACACTTCCATTGTTCCACTTACACTCATCACAATACTCAGAAAAAGGAAAGGCAAGCCTAGAAAGGACATACCTTCAATGCTGGAAATTCCTGGTACGGACAGATGTCCCAGCTGTCCGTTACTCTTTGTGTTGTCATCAGCTGACCTTGAAGCCAGCCTTGAAAGGTCTGTGGGCCTTGTTGTAGTACTCGCACTACTTTCAACTGTTTCGAAATAATTTCTATTAGTCTAATTCCACTGAAATACAGCTAGCAGAAAAACAATCTGATAAAACCGATTTATTTTTTTAATCACAGATGCTGTATGGGAAAAGAATGCTACAAAATCATTTCAGAATACAACAGTGTTTTCCCCTTTTATCAACAGCTGGAAGAACAGAAAGGAGGAAACTTTTCTTTGGACAGTTACACAGATTCATCTTTCATGCTGTACTACGAGATGTGCATTTGTAAACTTCATACAAAGAATGACTTCGAAGTACTTTCTTCTTCCCAGTCCAAAAGTGCTTAACAGCTTTGTTAAGAAAATTACCTCTGCCCAACTGGTTTGTTTTGACCTTGTCAACGTAGGCATCTATCTTCTCCAACAGCAAGGTCTAAAGCTCCAAGTTGCTGCTTAGCAGATTAACAAGCACAGTTCTACTGTACTGAAGTATTTCAAGTCTTATTTTTCCTCTGTTACACTCAAATTTTTGAAAAAGCAAAAATAGGTGTTACTGGGTATAATTTTCTACTGTGTGCCTTCAAATACAAGCTCTTGATGCATGTGAATCCTGCTATAGGCATGGAAAGTCACCTTCAGACTTTTATAGTAATACACTTTTCTGGTTTAGAGCCACTTTCACTGAAATCTTCACCAAAACCAAAAGGTACAGTCTGAATTATCCACTTCCTTTGAATTACACAAGGAAACTTCAGATTTATGGATTAATATTATACGACATTCTTACCATTCTTTGATGCCTCAACGGGTCTGTCGTTTTCTGTCTTGCCTGTGAGTGCACTGATCAGCTGAAGTTTCTCTTTTAGTGTTGATACCTGAGAATCTCTAGTTTCTGTTTCCTGTATACAAAGGAAAAAGAAAAAAAGTTCTTAAAAAGCACCGCTTCAGTAGATGGAGAAGATCAGCAAAAGAAGTAATTTAAAATATGTAAGTACTTTTGAGCGACTCGGAGGTCTCCAGGCTGATCAAGTTTAAAATTATAAACAAGGCTTTAAAATAAAATAATCTACAGAAAGACATAAGGAATAAATTCATAAGGTCTGTTAGAAAAGGTACTTCAACATGAAAATTAAGCCACTGTTTTGCAGACGCCCATTTCAAAAGAATCTGACAATTTCCTTATTTCTCATATAAATGAGCAAGACTATGAAAAATATAAATTATCATAATATAAAACAGTCAAACATACTTGAAGTGAACATTTCTACATTAATTGAATTGCATAATTATTTCAAAGGTTTTTCTGCTATGCAGACCACATTAGCCCTGCTATGTTATCCCATATGCAGTCAGAATGGCAAAACTTCAAACTATTACAGCTTTTTTACCATCCTAATTGACTTCCTGTCCCCAAACTGGGGGGAGAGGGGGCATAAACTATCCTTCTACTCTGGACTTTTTAGAAGAAAATTGATCAGATTAGCCTGCTTGGCAATCTTTGCTCAATTAAGTCTCATTTAAAATATGATTATAAAGACAATGACGTGCTCTACTAAACCGGTGTAATTTGTGTTTCCTTACTTTACCTTCAGTTCTTTATTTGCGTGAGTTTCATTATCTAGTTGATCTTCATTTTCCACTTTTAGAGAGGTAGTTGCATCGCTCCCCTGCAGGAAAAACGGAGGGGAGATGAGTTTATTCGTGTGCTTATTATTTTCTACAATACAGATCCTTTCCTTCAACTTTGACAAGCATGAAACAGGGAACAAAAAAAACAGAACAAAAACAAACCAAAAAACCCAACCCACAGAACAAATCCATGATAGAATAAACATGAAGCCAGCAGATTATGTAATTTACCACAGCAATGTCAGCATCTTCCTTATTGCTAAATATACAGAATGCATTCTCAGAGACTGGCCCCAGTAGGGCACTGCAAGGATTTACAAACATATTTAGGTTGAGGTTTTTGTTTGGTTTTTAAACATTTAAGCACCTCTGAAAAATCCACAGGCCCAAGGGTCTTAACAGACCTATGCCAGAGTGCCTTCCTAAAACATAGCTAAAGAGCTTTGTAAATCCCATCCCATCAAGTAGTCACCCAAGTCTGAAGTGTTGCAGTGTTTTGGACATTTTTCTGTTGAATCTACAGAGAAGAAATGACTGCTTCAGAGATACTCATAATGTTGGCTATCTGTTCAGAAATATGGACAAATTCCAGTGTCTAGAAAATATTGGAACTACTAGTTCAGTAATCACATACTTACCACACTGGTAGACAAGTTGTCTCTTTTGTCCAGATTACTCCCAGCAAGGGGAGAGTTTTCTAACAGCGTAACCCTCCTGCTAAGGTTACCAATGGCTGAATCCACATTTAGAAGCTTGATGTCATTCGATTTCTGGTACACCACTACAGTATTATTTAACTCCTCCAAAGCTGCACGCAGCGACTGGCTTTCCTGAAATACCAAAGCAGCACATGTCAGTTTACTCAACCTCTGCAGCGCTCTTGTTGGTAACAACGTGGTGACTGACCCAGTTTAACCAGGCAGGCTTCAGACTGGCTCCTCAGACACGGCTGAAGTTACTCCAGCTTTCAAAGTTTGAAACCGTGTTCCTTCCTCAGGCCTAACCTCTTTGTCGCTAATGTAATTGCTTCAGCTCTGCCAGCAAGCACAGAAAGCCTATTCATCTCGTTTTCCAGGTCAAGCTTAGTAAACACACCAAATATTTTTCTGAGGGAAAGCATGTCCTAGGCATATTTATACACAAGACTCATTTTTGAGGAAGATATCGAACAGATTAAATAAATGTAATCATCCCATTTCAACCCATTCAGCTCAACACCCACACATTATCTTGTTTTATTTTTTTGTCACTGAATTCTTGCTTTCCAAACCTCATTTCCTTGTGGGTGACTCAGTAAATGCCACTCCCAAATTTACTCAGTTTTCCCCTGCCATAAAATTTATTCCATAAAAAGCCTTTAACTCATTTTCATTTACATAAGAAAAGCACATCTATAATTTGTTGGACATTCGTTTCAGTCTTTTTACTCCTCATCCAGTTAGAACAAAAAAATATACTCTCAGACTTCCCTGTTTGCACATACACAGGAAAAAACTACAGCAAAATTACCTTATATTTTGTTTTGAAGGATACCGTCTGTATTGTATTAAAAAAAAAAAAATCATACTTTTTTGTAAACTACAGTACTGCAACACACACAAGTTACATATCAGGAATAGCTGTACTAATATTCCTTACACAAAGGAGAAAAATACCTTTTTGCAATTTTCTGTTTGATTTCTCTCCGTTCTTGGCACAACAGTGGAGGGAAGTGAAGGTATTGGTTTTAACTCCTTCTAAGGAAAGAAGTAGAAAATGACGTTACCAAATGTCTGTAAAAAAAAAAAACCCAAACAACTAAGCTTTTAATAACTGGCAGGTTGTAACTAAAATTACAGTCACTCATGTCTGTGGTGCATTTGGTATTTTAACTAGGCTAATTTAGAGTTTTCTCTTTTAAACATATAAAGCCCAAATTTATTTTAATTAAACCCTCCTAATTAGCTTTTCTCCTTTTAATGAAGTATTGTGATGCACGTTTCACTGTACCATATACACTGCCATATCTGCAATGTTCTTTTAGCACCCACTGACTGAATCAGATTTTATAAAGTCTTTAATTTAGATTTTATCTGCAAGTATCCTTATTAAAGTAATGCTGTATTGCAGTTTAGCTGAAAAACTTTAATTATTAGCTCAGTTTGTTAACACCAAGTGAGAGCTCAGTATAAATACAGTGAGTAGTTTCTGGTAAAGATGGTCAGTAATTTCATCCTTAATTCAACCAAGAAACTCTATTCTCAATGCTTCCACCATCCCCAATTTCAAGACAGGGCAGACAGGTACCACGAGCAGTAACCCTCATCACACAGCAGCAGAGATTCCCAAGGCTCTGCAACTGTGTAGGAGGAAGGAAAAATTTGCAGGATAAGAAGAAGAGCAGGGACCAACAATTCCGGCTCCTGAGAAATACATGCTTGGTGCCACACAGGAGTTGCCACACAGGGATTTAATTTATTTAACATACCAACCAGTACCTAGTGAAACTTCAAAAATATTTCAAAGGCATAAAGCAGAACACCACACAGAACACAGTGTTAAATCGATACATTTTCTTACCACGTCATTCTGGAGTATTTCTATGGATTTCTTGTATTCTTCAATAGCTGTCTGTATGTTTTCAACATCATGAGAAACACTGGTAAGCGTGCTACCTATGTTTGCTACAGTCTGGAATAAAGAAGATGACAAAAATCTCAGCCTTCCTCAAGCTACACTGAGCCAAAGTTTCCATCTGCTAAACGTGATGTTTTGTTAGTGAAACTGCAGGTAAGCTGTCACAAAAATATGCATGTCAATTTAAAGTATTCAGAATTTTCTTTGCAGATAAAACTGCAAATGATACCCATTGCATCTCCAGGCCAATAAACAGAGACACACTCTGCACCATGAGAGCTTAAGCTAGATGACCAAAATTACAGGTTTGCTACTCCCACTCCAAAATAATACATTGTTCTGACAATAACAAAAAAAAACAAAAAAAAAGGTAAAAATACATAAAGTATTTGTATAGGATGAGGGGTAATGGATGGAAGCTGAAAGACTGTAGGTTTAGACTAGATAGTCTAGAGAAGTTCTTTACCCTGCGAGTGGTGAGACGCTGGAACAGGTTGCCCAGGGAGGTGGGGGATGCTCCATCCCTGGGGAGTGTTCAAGGCCAGGCTGGATGGAGCATTAAGCAACCTGATCTAGTGAGAGATGTCCTTGCCATGGCAGGGGGTTCGGGACGAGATGATCTTTGAGGTCCCTTCCAATCTGAATCATTCTGTGATGATGACATCACTGTTTTATCCTGCCCTAATTGTCTTTCAGGACTACCCATCAGAGCCATACACTGCAGAACTAGTCCACCAAAGGTTACAGATTAGATTTTCAAGCAAGTGCTGCCTTTTTTAGCATCAAAGAATAGCTCTGAAGCATCAGGGAAGCCCCCGTGAATTCTGCAGATAGAGTCAGCGTGCTCTGACAGCGACTTTTGCTTCTGACTACTCCCATCTCATCCTTCCTTTGCCTTCACCTACATCAATTTCCCCCTCCTTGCTCCAGTTCTAACTTCAGAAAGTAACTATTGTGTAAAGCTGCACTGGTGTTGGAGCAGCTGTGACAGCAGAGCACCTATCAGAGTCAGATTGTCAGCTAGGACATCCACAAACACTAGAGGAAGTTATAGTACCAGGACAGAGCATGCCACTATGCTTCTCATTCCATTTTTAATACCTCTGTCAGTCGGTAAAACAAAGAAAAAAAAAATTCTTCACATTTGCTAACCTCCAGTCCACTGGGACATACACAGTTAGCCAGGATTGCTGACAGATGATTTTTTCCAAGAAAAGGCAGGAAATTTTTCACCAGGGCTATCAAAAGCCAGGCTACCCGCCTTGACTCAAGCTGTCCTGTGTGACAGCAGGTAGTGCAGCATGCACACAGAGGTCAAAAAAAATCTTAAATCTTGAAACCTATTGCTCTTCATTAACAGGACACAAAACATTAAAACTGTTATATGTAAATCTCTGAATACTTTCTCTGTTTTTATCGTATCAACCTTGCAAAACAGATGTGCAAAGCAAAATGGCATCGAGAGCACAGAGGGAACCGATGCCACATCTAACATCTTAGACTCAACAGCAGAGACTGAAAAGTTCCCAAGATCTTTGATTATCATAAAATTTGACCAAGGATGGACTTATTTCAACATGAAAAAGCCTTGCTGTTCAGCAGATCATTGCAAACTGAAACTTGTTGGCCCTAACACTTTGTCCTTACAGTACTGAAGGCAGTAAGATGGCAAGTGTTTTCTCTATTTTTATATAGATACATAAGTATGTACGTATACACAAATAAAGTAGGTACAGTTTCCAGAATAGGTATTGCCTTAAGACTTAGTTCTGATGACACAATGAAAAGCCAGCATACTCTTAACAGCAAATTAAAAGCTTAGGAAATAGCTTCGTACTCCTCCCAGAAAAAGAAATCTGAGCAGCCTGAGCAGCCAAATTCTAATTGCTTTGTGTAGGACTAGTTTGTTGATTATACATTAATTTTGTAGGGATAACAAATGAGAAGTGGAAACCCATAAAAGCCACAAATACTGGAATGCCATTAGGTGTTAGCCCAATATAAAATGTTTATTGCCAAATAAACACAACTGCCATGGAAGATCAGGGAAGCTCTGACAAGTCTCTTTTTTTTTTTTTTTTTTAAACCAAAATAAACAGGACAGTTCTTTGGTAAAGAACACTCAGCTAAGGTGCACAGTAGGAAAAGTACCTTAGAAGTATGCTTGTTGCACCCAGTAGGGCCCATCTTTCAAGGGATTGTGAGAAAACCATCCCAGTACAATTTATGCTTTGCTATGCACATACTGAACACCAAGAAAGCTCCCATGCTAATGTTCCAGACCCACCGCTCTCAAGTTGGAGCCCTGCTCGACTCAAGACTGTAAATGCAGAGCCAGATGTAGAACTCTATACCCTCAAGATGAGAAAGCTTTCCAGAAAGCAATTAATTTTCTTTTCCAATTATAAAAGCTAAACAAATCATCTCTTTGCAAGGAGAGCTGTAAAACTGCAGACAGACTTTTTGCAAGTGTCTCAAATGATATTTAGATTAGCATCTTGAAAGAAAGCATTCAGAAAGATAGGTTCCATGGTAAAGAACTGACAACATGATACAGTAAATGCATCTCCAGAAAGCAAGAAGCAATGCCGTCAAGTTCTTTACCACACGTTCCACCATACATTATCAGAGAACTATATAAAGTTCAGTTTAAAAAGAAGAGAAAGAAATACTCTTTATATGCAATCCAGGCAACTCCTACTGTCACTGCTGTCCCCAGGACCCCATCTGCATCTTAGCAGCACAGAATGCTTTCAGCAATAGCCACGTTTACAGTACTTGCCTTTTGAAGTTTCTCTACTGTGACCGGAAGCGAAATCAGATCAGAAGCAGACTTTATGTTGTTTTTGAGATGATTTACTGTCGAGGTCAACAGTGAAATCTAAAACCAAAAAGGAATATTTAGAATTAGTAAACGTAATCCTGATTCTGATCTTTCCCAATACTAATGACTTAATTTGTATCACTAAAACAAGACAAGATAAAATTATATATACACACACACACAAAACACTCCTGTGTCCCTAGAAGTCCTGCCCATGCTAAGTTAAAAATATTCTACTTCTTGCAACAGAAGCAAGATTTATTTTTTTAAACTAAATGAAAGCCACAGAAGTCTCTTCTTTTCAATAAGGTACCCTCTACCCATTTTACATTCACCTCCTTAGAGATAGGCTGTTGCCCCAGAAAGATTTTAAAAAAATTGTGCAAGAAGCTCTAACACAGAGGAAAGAGTCATTCACTTTTGTTTGCAGCAATCAAACCTGCATGGCAAAACCCAGTGAAGATATGCAATTTTTCTACCCAAGAGATGGGCAAAAAGTTCCACACATCACCCAAACCTTCCCCTGCAGAAGTGGAACAGTGACAGTCTAGGTACAATGAGTTAGCTCGATTTCTGTCAGCTGACCCATACAGCAAGTTAGTCAGATTACCGACTCATTCCAATGGAGATGTTGTCAAATAAAACCAATTATATGCTAGCCATTAATTGCTAACACTAGCACTTGAAGATCAACTTGCAGCCATCCATAGTCAAAACAAAGAAAAATAATTTCTTCTCTTTGACAACTCAAAAAATCACAGCGGATAAACCCCACTTCCTTCTGGTTTAAAAAAAGTTGTTTCACAAGCTGAGGAAATGGGCAAGATCCTAATTTTACATTCGGCCAACACTGAACAGCTAGCATGCAGAGTCTCTGGTTCCACAGCTGTGCACATTGGCTGAAATAATTCCCAGCAGCATATTCCAACAATTCATGGGGGGGGTGGGGAAATCAAAACCAAAAAACCCCCAAACAAACAAAAAAACCCCAACAGCATCTAAACTTTGATCCTCAGAAGAGCTGGCTCAGACTGTAGCTAGACCCTGAAGAAACTTGAGGGTCCATTAGAACCATGTGCAATTAACTTTAACACCCAGGTGCAGATGACAGCATTTTAAAAGTTCAATGAAGCACCCAAATCTCTGTGGATAGTGTTACATGTCAAAGAAAGCAAGTCAAACTCGCAAATATATTTACATGCCCCACTGAGTACTTACCTACTGCACTGGACTGAAGAAAAAGAAATAAATAAAAATCAATCTGAGCAAGCACCTCAGTACACTTAAAAATTAAATCCAAAGCATCAGCATCAGGCAGGGCTCCACACACACACCTTGATACCATTAACTGTGAGCAGCTCTGAGCTTTTACACTCCAAGGCAAGAATTTCAATAAGAGACTTGCTGGACGCTTTGTGTGAAGCACGAGTTAATACAGCAGCTGAAGAAACAGCTTTCTGTTAAGTGGCTTAGTTCTGGGCCCGTAAACAGAGCTAAGATTTACATCGGTTCAAATTCTGAGTATGTATTAGCAGATTCCATATTCACAAGACAAAAGTACTTCATTTGTAGCAATATGAACTTGCATTGATTCAGGTAACTTTTCCACCCTTACAGAACACTTGCAGACACTTGGAAATTTGAAACATCAAAATTTCTCATCATAAACATCACAACTGTTTGGCAGGAAAATTAAGGAATGTGCAGTTCTCAGGTTCTTTTAAGTTCTGTCTGAAGTTTTTCCACCAGTCGTGTAACTTCTCTTTGCAAACACGCTTCAGTCCAAATGGATGCTCAAAATTTCTTTGCTTGTTTAATAATCAGGCTTATACTCAATTTAACTTTAACAAAAAAAGTTTAACGTATGGTCACAGAATTCCTTAGACAAAAGCTCAGCACTGCACTTGATATTCATTTATGTAAAAATTAATTTGAATGGAATGTTTTATTATTTTTCAAAACTGAGCACTTTTCATTGATCCCTCTTACCTGTTTATTGATCTCTGTGATATTTATCCAAATTTTATTTAGCCCCAGTTCTCCAGTCTCAATTTGTTCTAGTTGCTTTTGATTCTCCACCAAATCTTCATTCAGTTTAGGAATTTCTTGGAATGATGTCTTCTGATTAGATTCCACTAAAAGAAATGAAAATATAATTAATTTTGTTTAAAAAAAAAACCACACCCAAAAGGCCACGTAAACAACACTGAAAAGCAGAAAACAAATCACAAGTACCATTTACAGCACTGAAAGAAAGCAATAACAATTTCTACGTATGGGTTTATTGCCAATTCAGAATTAAGTGTTTGTTCAGAATGACAGTTCTCTTTTGTTTTAAGAGTACTAATGTCTGCAGAGAAAATCCAAAGAGACCGTACTAAATTTAACACGTTGCAATAGTACTGTCGTGCTGGCAAGCCTCAGCAGGTCTTTATTTAGACCAGTTATTTTGCATTACTTTCACAGAGGAACATTAAATAGTAATGGGACTGTAAATAAGAACTGCCACCAGTACCAGGGCAAAGGAGAAACATGAAATGACCCTTTTCAGGTCGGCAAAGGGGCTGCTGCATTAAATTCTAAAGAGATTAACCTGATTACAGTTGTTCCGTGTGACAGAAAGACAGCTGAAAAAAAAGTGTAAGCTTACACACTAGTATCTGTTGGTAAACAAATCACTAAACAAGGGCCTTGGAAACGAAGTCAGTTGTTACTGCAATTAATATTACAGGAAGGGGGAAACACCAATTTAAGTGAGCCTCAGAAATGCAGTTCTTCCAGGTCTGCAGTGACTAAGCTGTTTATCTGCAAGGACTATTAGGCAATCCCAAATCCCTAGGTCTGGGAAACAAATAAGCAAAGCTTTTGAGATGTAGATGACGAGTTCTCCAAAACCTGTACCTCCACCCTGCAGCCCATCATATCACTCACACCAGACTGCCAAGAGCTGTGGGACCTATGTGGTAGCTGGCAGCTCCCTGAACAAATTCCCACGTGTGATCTATCAGGTCAAAAGGGCAAGCAAGGAGCGCTTCGTGCCCGTGGAGCGGGTGCCCAAACGCACACAACTGGAAAGCCGTGCGTCTCTTCAAAAACCCTCATCGCTTTTCTCGATGCAAGTCCTTACATTAATTTCTAGGTACAGGGTAATCTGCACTGATCACCTAACCAGAAGTATTATTTGGATCTTAAGTACGACCTTGAAAGGTGTATTTTAACCAAAACAGACACAGCTAATTGGGCGTGAGGTGCTTGTGTCAGATGCAAAGTCTGAGGTTCCACAGGCTCTTGTAGACAAATTAATTTCTGTTTTGCCTCTCTCACCGTGTCCTGTGAGACTCAAGAGGTGTTTCTACATTACTAGGGACATAAAGTACTACAGGCATGCTTAGCATCGTTACTAACTACTGAAGGCAAACACCACAATGATCTCTGCCTACCCCAAACATACTAGAAGCAAAGGTCTTAATTTTAAAAATAATTCATGCCATACTCAGTTTGCTCAAAGGATGACAGAACAATACAAATAACAGCATGAAAATCTGCTCTCACAGGAAAAAAAAAAATCTGGATGAGGCTTCAGAGGAAGAAAATTCTTCTCCCAAACTTGCAGTAGGACAGTTGAATCCCATGCCTTTGTCTCTCCATCCATCCACACGTGTCATCAAAGCACAATGTTACCTTCCGAAGCCAGGTTATTCTTGCCGTTTCCTATTATGTTGGTTTTAATGCTGTGCCTCATTATGAGACTCCCATCCAGTTTCTAGGCATGCTATTACACTGGCAAGGAAATCTGAGACTATTTTATCACTATGGTGAGTTATTAAATGAACAGCTTTTCTATCAGAGCTACTAAGAAGAAAACAAACACATCTGTAAGTGCCGGAAAGTAAGCTCAGAGAGAGCAATTGCTTTTAACAAAGATGTCTATGTTGACCAGGAACGACGAAACTTAACTACACCAATGCCAACAGATGCTGTCACTGTGCAAAACTTTTCCTGCCAGTACATATTTAAAGCAGATCAGTCCATGAGGAGCAGCAGTCAGCTTACCCAGAACACAGAAACAGCTGCTGCAGAGCTCTTGGGCACGCTCACAGCCACAAAGCAGCACCTGTAGCTGGAGGTATCCCCCATAACTGGTGGACACCAGTCACGGTTAACTTTCAGAGTTCAGCATCAGTTCATAAAAGCACATCAGTTCACAAAAGCACATCTATCAGCAAAGTTTTCCTCGTACTCCCAGTCAAAGAGCAGGTTCCACTTTGGCAGCCAACTCCCCACCTCACAGCAAAGTTACACGCCTGAACAGGAAGCCCTGAACACCAACAGCAACAAACTTCTAGACACATTTCCTCAATATCCCTTTTACCACAAGAGAATCAAGCCCCCTGCTTACCTCCAGCCCTAGCAGCCTCCTACTTTTTGAACTGACTTCACCAGCCTTATTTTTACGGTCATCTTCATGTTGTGGGCACAAAAATTCTATAATTAAGACCAATGCTATGGGGCAAAACCCAGAGTCAACCGCGGTGCTCCTCAGGCAAAATGTAACTCCCTCACTTTAGCGTCACTCTCTTCTGCTCCATTCACACAGCTCCTCAGCTTATCCTTGCCCTTTTCAATAAATGTGATTTTAAACACTGCTAAAATAAGGCATCAGAAGATATCTCACATTCAGAGGTGAGGTACAGAGACCTGAGAGCATACATTACATGCAAATTTCACTATCCATTATATCTCAGCGCCACGGAAGTTATAATGCTGAAATCTTACACAGATAGCAAAAAACTGAGATCTAAAAGCAAAATACTTCACGTTAACTCCCTACTTCAAAGTATTAAACATGATGTAACACCTCAACATAGGCAGCACAGCATAAAAGTTGAACAAAAACAGGTCAATGCAAGCAAGATAAACATTTAGAGGACACAAAGAAAACACGTAATACTGAAGCAACATGCAAATTGCAGCAATGCCATAGCAGGTATTAGAGGTTTTTAAATGAGCTCAAGACAAGAACATTGTTTTCCATTAATCGTTTGACCAAACTCGGCAATTTTGGAAATGTATGTATAAGTAACTACAAGGCTGCATAGTCCAGAAGATATAGATTAGTTCTCAGAAGATACAGAGGAGGCAAGAGTATGTAACATTTTCCTTAGATTCACAAGGCCTCCAAGTGTTTTTGGCTCAGAGAACTCCCCAGTTCAGAGGCAATTTGTATTTTCGGACTTTGAATAAGCAAATAGTTAACTAAAGCTTTTCACGCTGCCCAAAGCAAATGTGAAATAACATAATTACATTTGTACTTACTAGTTCGAAACTTCTCCTTTATTGCATCCAGATCCTCTTTGAGAGCCACCTGCATCCAGACCAAGCCAACACACGCTACCACACAAGCCGCAAGAATGACAAACGCGCATAACGGGTAGCAGAATTTGCAGCATCGTAGATAGTCTCCCCTGGATAATACAAAAATAACAGACTGTGAATATTCAACAGTACCTAGAAAAGTTTTATTTTACATGCTATTCTCATAAAATATGGGATAGTGCAGGAACAGCACATGGTCTGGCTGACAGGAGCTAATGAAGAGCTTTTCCAAGAATAAATAAGGCTATACAGTGAGATCAGGCTGTTACTCTCTGTTCAGTTTATCCTCAGGAGGCACATCTAGCATATCTAAGCGCAGCTGTCAGGCTTCCCTTATTAAAATTTCCTGCTAAGCTCAGATGTTAGGAACATCTGCTCGAGAGCTTGGAAGGCAGGAGGCACGCTTCAAGAACGGGTATTACTGCAACGTCATAACAAATACTTCTAGATTATCCCAGCCTGTGAAAGCCTGCATTTCTCTGCGAAGTGCCTAATTTTAGTTATTCTTAGAAGCCCATTAACAATGCTGTTACTTAACTGAAAAACCTTATTTATTAGCAAAAAAACCACATCACGTCCACAAGCCCAGCAGCACCGCACCCGCTCGCGCCACGCTGAGAATGCACAGGGAGAACCGTGCTGACATCTCCAGGACCTGCCCCTGGAGTGCTCCAAGGGCTTAAACCAG
>NW_009693128.1:0-9943 GCF_000703405.1 Apaloderma vittatum | reverse complement strand
GGGGTTGTTCTCAGTCATCTTTAAATCTGTATTCTCCAGCTAGTTTTTCCAGGACCTTAGAATTTTCTGAACTCTTTCTATGCTTGATGTAATTTTTCCCATGTAAAGTGCTCAGGAGCTAAAAAGGAAACAGAAAGTACCTCTTGTATCATCTACATAACTCTTTCTGTAAATGCAGGACTGGTCTATAAATCTGCACCTTTCAAGACCATTGCCCATTTTCCTTGGTTTAGAACCTGCTGAGCCAGCATCCTGCTCAGCATTTCATACATCTCAGGAAGACCTATGCACTCCAGAAAACTGCTAGTTTAATTTCAGTGTAGTTTAAGTAGCCAGCTATAATTTATGAAATAATACCTCTCTCCCTAAAAAGATGACATCCTCCAGGCATCCCTAATCACCCACATCTTAAGAAGATCCTAGCACAAGAGACACAGGTAAATAACACATTGACACATGTCTCTGCTGAAATTAAGCTTACACTAAACAAACTTTTCAAAATCACCTCTGGAATTCAGGGCTCACTTTAACTTCTAGTAGGGCTTGGGAGCCAGATCCTTCAGAGAGCTTAAGGAAAAAATCTCCATCTCATTATGTGTTAATTCCCCCTTTTCTTTTTCTTTCTTTTTTTTCTTTTTTTAACTGAGCTAAATGACCAACAAGTTTTGATGTGTTTCACAATTTAGCTTGGTCATGCTGTTCATTTTCCAATGAGCCAGAGGATCACCGTCTTTTTCTTCCGTGGCGCAGCAGTATTTTAAGTAGAGCTAAGTGCTCATTAGGACGAGTAGATGATAACCTAGCTGCCCGCTTACATTTTTCTCACCATACAAAACAACACATGCATGGAGTCGCTTTGGAAAGAGTTAAAGTGAACTTTAAAGTCGCTGGTACTCTTGGAAGCTGCTGATTCTGCACTGGGCTACAACAACTTATGAAAGGAGGACAAGAGCAGAAAAGAAAGGAAGAGGACAGGCAGGTGATGGAGAGATGAAGATTCTGTAAACTGCTTCCTTCTGCGACTTGCTGGAAGTCATCTGCTGCTCGTTTTTGTGTGTACGGGGTGTGTGTTTTTTTAAAACTTCCACTGCAATCCCCAAAGACTAACCTCCTGGTTTTACTTTTTTTGGTGGTGAACAGTGTATGTTTGTGTAAGGGGTGTCAGGGGACTGAAATTGTGATACCAACTAGCAATTTGGGTGTGTGGGTGAAAATTAACCGTTGTAGTTGGTTATTTTATGGGCCCAAAATATGGCTGTTAAAAACCCCAACATCCACCATATGAGCTTTCTGTATCCAGACCATAAAATGTCTGGGATACATAGACGGGATCCAAGACGACTTCCTGCCATGAAATTGTGCTTCACTAATGATCACTCCAGCCTGCTTTCTAAACTTGGAGACCTCTTGTTTTCCCCAGAGGATATTATATTGTTTGTCTTTGGGGGAAAAAAAAATAAATAAAGTGTTTGTGTGCTACAATTATGAAGTTTATAGAACTTAAAAATTCACCTGAAATGGGACTACTACTTTACAGACAGTTCAGCTTGGGTACAAAAAAAAGAAAAAACCTCTACATTTGAAAGCTGCAAGAAACTACAAAGGTAAGGGATAATTTAAAAAGCTAGTTGTCTATGAAAACTGTATTTAAACTCAATGCTGGAAGCTCTTTTCTAGGTGGGCTTCTCTCTCCTCAACCCCACAGCCCCCTATTCTTTTCCCAAGAGCAGCATTTCCCTAGAATCCTCAAACACGGCTTTTCTAATCACAGTTTTATAGAGAATATATGCTATTTTCTCTATTAGCACAGGTTTTGATACTGCTTTAAGCTGTTCAGCGAGCATCTGTAGAGAGGCTTCTGAAACTGTATTTCCACAGTCTGATGCCTTGCAACATAAAGATTCCAGTTCAGAGTACTCATGTTATGCATAAAAAGACTCTACAAAAAAAAAATAAAAATAAAAATATTAAACTGAGATGTAAAGGAAAGAATGTGCATTTAAAAAGTTCACTGAGAAGGGGTTTTTCATGTTTCGTCATTGCCCAGGTTAGGGCTATTTTCTGACCTGCCTTTGAAGAAAAGCATCATTTTGAGGTGCATATGTCTGGGTGACTGCAGAAAGCTAATAAAGATGGATTTGAAAGAGAACAGGGGAAAATCATCAGGGGAATACACAGGTACCTCATAGCGATAGTTTAGGTGCTACCTAAAAGCCAAACAACCTTTTAATAATTTGGATTAATCAGAATATTTTTCAAGAAGGAGAAGTATGACTCTCGTACTTCAGATCGGTGAGGGTTCTGATGGTGAAAGCTGGGATTTTGGGATTTCTTTGGAACGGGAAGGCAGTGTGGCGAGTGCCATGTGTGAATGTTGCCACACTGAATATTGCAACTCAATAAATGACAGCAACCAGAGTGCATGAACCGCAGAAAGGAGAAAAATTCTTCTGAATCCTGTTCACCTATTGAAATGTCACTATTTGAATTGCGTTGGCTCACAGCGGGGTCTGTCAGCTCTGGAAAACACAGCCCTGGTTAAGACAGTTCCTTGCTTCCCTGGGCACATACACTTGAGGAATAAAAACGTTTACCAGCAACGTATCATTCAGAGGGAGTTCAGATGAGATTTTTAATTTGGTCACTCCCTCTACTGGAGGCTTTTTGCCTGTATCTTATTCAGACGAGGATCACACCACGAATTAATTAGTCAATCCTCACAGGTGTTTGGTTTTCTTTTGTGGTGTTTTGTGTTGTGGGTTTTTTTTAAAGTAATTTCTTTTAACAAGACAAACAAAACTCCATGTAGCTATTTTTTCGTAGTTTCCAGAGTGCAAGCTATGCGGAGCTGTACGTGCAATGAAGCACACAGCATAACTGCCATCCAGCCTGTCACAACTCTGCTTTAATATGTAGCCACACAGTGAGGCAGTGAAAGATGGTCCATGCTGACTAAGAGAAGCTTCAAGGACATGTTTTCCCTACTAGAGTCTTTAAAACAGCACCATATTTTTAGCTTCCCAGTGTCTGCTTTGGGGCTGCATACTGTCAGGATGCTAATCCAGTTTACCACCTGGATTTTTAAAGCCACATCCTTTCAAGTGTCGTTTCATAAGAACCTGAAAATTGAGAAAAGGGCATGGCAGGATATATCCCCATAGGTTTTCAGTGTAAGGAGCAGAAGTGATGGGATCACTGTGAATTTCATTAACCTATTCAGCTTTCACTGCATAAATCCAGCAGATTAAGAATATTGCTTCGACGGCTTTACAGGGTAAAGCATAATATTTAGTTTGGAGTTGTCTCTGTAAATGGTAAAAGCCTAGAGAAAGGGCAAGCAAATTCCATCGTATTTTGCTGAGGACGAGTGATAAAATGCAGCAGTACCAAGAAACACAATGAATGGTCAAGATGTACCTCAGTAAACGCAACTAGTTCCTAGCTTCACTAAATATAATCTCAGTGGCAGCACAAGCTAGATGCAAGAATGTTTTTCTGCCCTAATCTGTTATTAAAATGGAAAGATTGAGGTAATTCTTGAGAAGTTTTGCTGGGAAATCATTTATTTCCATTGATTCAAATCCTTGTCCGTAGCAAAACTATTCAATCCAAAACTCAACATCTCCGCTGTTGTGATGTGTTTAAGTTTCTGTTTCTTTGGGGGCTCTCTTGACAACACTAACCAAGCTCAGAAATTGCATGTCACGAGTGTCGCAAGCTTTTCTTAGCTAGGCTTGGTTAAGCAAGGACTGTGTTTAAGCCAGGGGCCAGCCTCTGTTTAACACGGGCACACATTCCAAACTCCCTTGTTTTCAGCTTGCCGCTGGAAATTTTCATCTCTCCTGTCTGGGTTTTCTTCCAAGCTGCCTATCA
The DNA here is from genome assembly GCF_000703405.1 of Apaloderma vittatum. Classification (NCBI taxonomy): domain Eukaryota; kingdom Metazoa; phylum Chordata; class Aves; order Trogoniformes; family Trogonidae; genus Apaloderma; species Apaloderma vittatum. The sequence continues at coordinate 6,070 of NW_009693128.1, read as the reverse complement.
CAGTTCTTATAAGATGGAGCAGTTTTCAAGCGGCTGGTGAAAGTCTCTTTGTTCTCTCTCTATCTGCCTCCACTTCTTCCACTGCTGCTCTGCCACTCACTCTTTGATCTGGTGGCACCATCACCTGGGAGATGTTTTACTGAAAGCCTGGGTCATCTATCCGACAGCAACATGCTCAGGCTCTGACTTCTTCTATGACTGGGCTCTGTGCAGGAAAAGAACTCTTCTTGGTGAAGACACCCTGGGATCAACCACTTGGCTCGGTCCCACCTTGACTGGAGCACCACTTTGGAATGCCACCCTCTTGAAGGGATGACAGTCTTGTATTAAACCAGCCTTTTATGTGCCAGGATGTTAAATTTAATGCAGGTAGTCTGCAAATTTGAAATCGGTAACAATTCAGTTAAAAACGTAGGCTTTGTTGTTCAATAACATCGAGAGTCACTACAGAAACCTGTAATCTGTGAAGTTTACACTGTGTGTCACAGGTTTGTGTCTTGCCTAAGTCAGAGGACACTGCAAATATTAGAGTTTCACAGAAGGAATAGGGGGTTGTGGCATTTCTATTTAATGCCGAGTGCAACCTGGAGTGGGAAATCAAGGAAGAAAAGGTAAATCTGTGCCTGCCTATGCTTCCACTGCCTTTGGTTGAGAAAAATCTCAGAAATTCAGAGTACAGGACAAGCATTTCTAATCAACTAAGCAAGAACTGTCAGAAATCCTGGGTTAAAACACAAACCCCCAAGGTGAACACTGAGGTGCTCAAAATATCAGAAAGAGATGGCTAGGGAAAAGAAAGACTGACAATGTTGAAAAAGGAAACATCACAGCAGCACCACTGTTTCAAGTAATGTCCAGCAGAAAGGTGACGGTATCTTTAAAAGCTCAATAGCCCTGAGAAACTGCATCCCTGCCATGCTGTCCTTGAAGACATTTTCTCATATATAGCTACAAGAGTAGGTGGCTAAAGGTGATTGAACAGCGTAAGATTTTCCAATTATATCATGATGAGAGCACCATCCCAGCCAAATAACCTTCTGAAGAATCAGTGTGAAAAATCATAAGGTCAAGTCCAGGCCTGCCGTGCAGGTGGAGCCCTGCTGCGTGTGACATCCAGCAGGGATCTGGCTGCTTAACAGGCTGGTTTCTTGCATATTTAGGAGCCGCAGAACACATACGAGTTTTATGTTACGACACTTGAAAATACCACCTGCACTAGTTCAGGCTGACTACTGTAGCTTAAAAAAAAAAAAAAAAAAAAAAAAAAGCCATGCAAGCTTTAGATGAAAGGAAGAAAAGCCCCATGTAAAACAGGGTGTAACGCAGGGTAGCATGGGATTGCCTCGAGATGACGTGCTAAGTCAGAAAGACAAACAGCAGAAGGCGATAACCTCGCGTAGTTGCCAGTCAAATTCATAGAATCATAGAAATACAGACTGGCCTAGGCTGGAAGGGACCTTAGAGATCATTTTTAATCCAGCCTCCGTGTCGCCAGGGATGCCACCTCTCGACTAGATCAGGCAACACATGAGGACCGAACGGGAATCGAACCCTCGTCCTTGGCATTGTTAGCACCACACTCAACTGATTGAGATAACCAGCCCCCTAGACTGATGAAGGCAATCAATAAAGGTGTCGTTTGAAGGCTCCAAATTTCTCTTGGGAGTCAAAAGCCTACTCCTCTGCCAACAAGGGCACCCTGTTTCACCGTCCAGGTTGAAGAGTGCAGCCTGAGAGCACACGGTGTGTGCAAACGTAATTCCCCCTTCCTCATCCCTGAAATCGTGGTATTCTTACATATGAAGAAAAGCAGCGACCCACGGGCTCAGCTACATAAACAAAGGCTCAAGAGAAAATTTATGATCTAGCTCTACCTGTTGCTAACAAAAAAATCAAAATATAAGGCAAATAATTTCTTAAGATGCCTCCTGGATATCCCCACGCATGCTATAGGTCCCAGCTCACAGCATCCACATTAGGCATAGACATAAAGCCCAGCTAACACACGAGTCAGTACTGCCAGGCACATCCAGCCTTTCGACTTCCAAAAAGTTACACAATAAAGATGTTTCAGGGTTGGGATGGTTTGCTCGTGTTTTTTTTTTTTCCCCTCCAAATTGTCGAGAACCTCAAACCGAAAATGTAGCAGAGAGGAGTTGTAAACTATCAGGTCGAAACTCTAGTAAAATGAATTATGTAGATTTTTTTTCTTTTTCCTTCCAGAGAAACGAACTCTCCCGGCTGCTGTGGACTTGCATATGTACTTCCTCAAATATAAGAGTTTTCAGGCTCCCTCATCTGATCCCAGCTACATCCTGTAATTTCCAGTGCTGGCTGCTGCACTCTAAATCTGGTCAGCACAACTTACATGTACTTATCAGTGACTCATTCACATATTTGAAGATCTTAAGAATGAATCCCATCTACACGTTTGCTGAATTCCTTCTGCTGCCTGCGAAGGAAGGCTCACACTGACGGACTGTAGAACAGAGCTCAAGACAAGAGACACTTTGATGTTTAGGGACTTTATGCAAGCATTCACTCTCTGAAGAGAGGAATTAAATCAGTTTTTTTTTTAAATCACGCTGACTTTGTTGTCAAGCTCTGGCAGCGACACCTTAACAAAACACATCCTTTGATTTTTTTCAGGCAGCAACTGAACGCGAGGTGTAATTAAAATGTTTGGGTTTGAATCTGGCATTTGAAATATGTTGCTGCTGCTGTTGGAATAGCACTCTGTCGAATCCCATCAGAGGAGGAAGTGTCACTCAGCGCAACAGGCCACAGTCTGCACATATAAATTGTCTCAAATCTTCCCTTTCAAATGTCAGCTGACAAATCAAAACGAGAATAGGCTATGCAGCATAAATACCAGTTATACATTAAAGACTTAACACAGGGCTCCTGTCTACTAATGTCTGAGAGCTCCAACTGCAGAGAAACCACACAGAGTTAATGATAATTGATATCATATGGTCTTTATCAAAGCTTCCTCAAGAAAAGCAGCTTAAGGGAAAATCCTTAAATGTGTGTCTTGACCACAGTCTACCAATCTTCTTCCGCACTGGAGTCTTTAACTAATTTGTTGGTTTAATTACTGAGGCACAGGAAAGTTTGCGAGAGTGATAATTGCATATTCTTTGATTGCTGATCGTTATACCGAGTGGTCTCTACGAATTAAAAATGGATTCCGAGCGCAATACGTGAACCTGGGAAATCAGCCTGTGCCTAAATCCAGACGATGTATAAGCCCACCGGCTCCTGGCTGACAGCACACGGCGAAAAAGCAAAGCGACGGCAAAGTTCCAGAGTGACTGAAATTGCTGCGGCAGACAGTTAAGCGCAGCCTACAAAAATCTGCCATTCGAAATGGGTCAAGCAAGATCAATGGGAGCCTCGTCTGAGGGGGATTTCGAGGCTTGTTAGGTAACTTCTGATGTGCCCTGTAGTTGCACCTCTAATTGGAGGGGTTAGCGCAGCCTCCCGCGCCGCAGCCGGAGGAATTACCAGGAGGTCAAACGGAAGAGAGAGGCAGGGGGAGGAGGAAGTAGTAATTGAAGAGACAAGAGATGGTTGTGAAAGTACTTGGAGGAGTCTGCGTGTCTGGCAAGATGCAACAGGCCAAGCTGCAAACAGGAGGCGAGGCACTTACAGCGACAACCTCGCTTCCCGCGCAGCCCAGAGCGATGCCACCGCTAACCGGCCCCAGCGGCTGCCCAAGCGGCAAAGCGCGGTAGTGGCTAATTAGCTGCAGTTGTTACCCCAGCGTAACGACAGGAATATCGGCCTTGCACACAGGCACGCAGCAATCAAGGGTGCAACGACAGATGCCTCTGCTGAAACACCTTCCTCTTCCAGAGAGTGACCGAAACGGCAGCAAACGCACACGGTCAGCAGTTGAACGGCCTGCCTTCTGTGCCGGCTCAGCCTACCGCGGGTCTTCTCAGTCCTTCCTGCTGTTTATAAAACAGAGCACCTTAAAAATTATTGCGGCGTTCTGCAATAAGATTTGGTCAAAGTTTACCTAGGAAACAGGCCAGGCCTTCAGCCATCGCCAATAGGTTTTCACACCTACGACAAGCTAAACACAGCGTGAAAGTCAGTTTTAGCAGAAATGTTCTAAGCAAATGGATCTACTTTTTTAAAAAATTTTTTTTAATTATTTTTATTTTTTAATATCCTATCAAGTAGAAGGTGGCAAGTGGTCCTGGATGGCACGATGGACATAACAAAGGAGTTCAGAGTAGAACCTGACACACATACTGGGGAAAGGGGACTGGGAGGGCATGAACCGAGCCTTGTCACAAAGTGCAAGAACTTCAAAAGGCTGCACTAAGACATGGGTGAAAGGAGAACTCGGCAGTAACGTTACAGATGGAAGTGGCTGAGGCACAGAGGTGCTAAGATAGCCCAGGAGACATCACGGGAGAAGAGGGCAGCATTTACAGTGCTGTAGGGTGACATAAGAAACTGCAATCAAACCAAGAGAAATCAAAAGCCTGATGATTACAGCTCCTCAGAGCAAAAAATAATGAATCCAGAGCAGCACGGATTAGGAAGGGGTTTGAATAAGGAGAAACCACATGACTGGAGCAGTTACACGGAGAGATAGGGTGAGTCAGGTACTGATGGTGGCTTATGAAGACACTTTTTATTTCACATGCTGAACATCCAGTCTGCCCTGACTGGGAACAAAGTGTTTGCCTAAGAGGAAATCTGGCACGTCCTCACCCCACTTTTACAGCAAGCCTTATTATACATTTATTGAATTTCAAAGGATTCTCTTGCAGATCAAATGGACTCAATATTTCTAGGAGTTCTGCTAACCATTGTTTACCACTGTTACCTTATACCTAAAAAAGGTTCTTTAAAACCCCCCCCAACACCGTTTTAAATTATCACAACCTCCAGACTGGGTAGTTAAAATACTTAATCTGCTCTTCAGAATTTCTCCTCAGATCTCCATGCACCACCTTGTTCTTATATATACACATACACCTCTAAAAAAGCCATTCAAACATACAATAGTAAATTTGAGATGCAAAAGCTATATGGGGAGAGAGAATGCAGAGCCTTATGCAGCACACCAAAATTCGATGTGCAGCATCTAGTTGTTTGAAAGCTTCAAGAAAATAGCACCAGCATTAGAGCTCAAACCTCCTAATACTGTTCGAATTTTCTTCCCCTCTATAGACAAGGAGAATGGAATATATCAGCAAAAAAAGGGTTACTTGGATTTTTTTTTGGTTGCCCTAAGAGCAATGTCAGTTTTCAAAAAGAACAAACATTTATAATTAATATATCATCTGGTTTTAATGTGGATTTTTTTGGTGTAACACGTACCTTCAATACAGCTCCACTGTATCTTTATAATGCACACCATTTGTCAAGAAAGACATTACAATCATAAGCAAAGTATCTTAAAGTGTAGTATTTTTAGATCTGTATTGTAAAATGCAAAGCCACAACAGTATATCATCATAATTCAAACTCAAAGGCAAGAAAATTCAATATTAAGTACTTTCTTCTGCAACTGCTCTGAGATTGATATTCTGCTGCATAAAAGTATAGACAGTATTTCAGCTAATGGGTTTTTAAAGTATACACTGAACCTTAAACCACTTACAGACATGCCAACTTTTTCTTGTGATCCATTCTACTGTGCCATGTCATCACTCACAGGCTAAAGATATTGGCAGACTAAGACTAAACTTGAAGATCTTATCAGAACTGACAATCCTGGTTACAAAGCGAAAAGACAAAAAATAAATTAAATATATTGGCATTCAACAGTTGGTCTGCAGTCACTCTCTTGGCGATGTTTCTTATTTCACGTAATTCTATCATATCCTCCTGAGTATTCTTCCAAGCTGATGAGTCCTCCTATTTAGCCATTGCTCATACAGAAGCCACGCCAGACTTCTGGTAATCCCACCAGCCTTCTGTGGGCTTTTTCCAGTTGCCCACATCCTTTTGGGAAGGAAGGGACAAGAACCACATAGACTTCTCTGTGCTGACCTAGAGTAGGTTCACAGTGTTAGTCATAGAATCATAGAATCCTAGACTGGCC
>NW_009693127.1:636-1192 GCF_000703405.1 Apaloderma vittatum | reverse complement strand
TTATCCCATGGCACTCTACTGAGGAGGTTCCAGAAGTGGCGAAAATCAACTCTTCTGAAATCAAGGGTTTCAATCTTGCTGAGCTTCCCCCTCTTAGCTTCCCTTAGGATCTCAAACTCCAGCATCTCATGGTCACTGCAGCCAAGGCTACCCGCAAGTGTAGCATTTCCCACCAGCCCTTCCCTATCGATGAGAACGAGGTCTAACATGGCACCTCTCCTCGTTGGTTCCTCTATCACTTGGATAAGGAAGTTAGTATCAATGCATTCCAGGAATCTCCTGGATTGCTTTTTCCCTGCCGTGTTATTTTTCCAGTTGATGTTGGGGTGATTAAAATCCCCCATGAGGACCAGGGATTGTGAACGAGCAGCAAATCCTATCTGATTACGAAGGGCCTCATCCACTTGGTCTTCCTGATTGGGTGGTCTGTAGCACACCCCCACTGTAAAGTCTCCTCCCCTTCCTTTGACCCTGGTCCACAGGCACTCGGTTCTTTCATCATCACTTGCCAGGTGGAGCTCCATGCATTCTAGCCTTTTATTGACATAGAGGGCAA
>NW_009693127.1:0-218 GCF_000703405.1 Apaloderma vittatum | reverse complement strand
TTAGGAGACCAGGTGCCTGTAAATCTCCCCATGGTTAAAAAATCCAAAGCTAGACCGTTGGCACCACCCTTTTAGCCAAGCATTAATCAGTTGCACCTTGTTGCACCTTCTACTGTTTCTCCTTGTAACTATAGGAATGGAGGCAAACACAACCTGTGCATCTGATCCTTCGAGCATCCGTCCCAGCGCCCTAAAGTCTCTTTTGATTGCCTCTGGCC
>NW_009693126.1:0-1209 GCF_000703405.1 Apaloderma vittatum | reverse complement strand
CTTCTTTCCTATGCATTCACAGAGATCAAACGTAAAGTCTTAGAATAATAAAGCTGGAAGAAATTCAAGAAGCTACGTAAGCCATTTCACTGTCCCAAGGTGGGATCATCAGTATATACCTATATCTTCCCTGAAAACTACTTGTCCCATCAGTAACTTAAGGCCTTCAATAATGGTGAATACAAATAATATTTAGCCAACCTGTTCCAGACTCTATTTAGAGGTATTTTGTTTCCTTAACATCTAATCTGCATCTTCCCTTCCCAAAAAACTAGATCCATTTCTTCTTGTCCGATCCATGACCAACATGGAAACCTGTGTGGAAAACTTCCTCTTACAAGCAGCCTTTCAAGAATGTTGGGTTGTTTCGCTCTTTTTTATATGGAATAAATCATACAAATTATTTCAATCTTTTCTCCTAAATCACACTTCTGAGACATCTAGGCATTCTGTGCTGTGATCAAGACTTCACCAAACTGGGAAGTTTGAAATACTCTATTCCTTTCCTAATATGTACAAATATGATGTCTGAATTTTTGAATCATGATTACGTTGGGATCCACTTTAGCTCCCGTATCATATTCTAAAGAGCTGCTATATGGCAATTATTCCCTATCTCACTTGGAGAGTTACTACAAACAAAAAGACTGGCTATCCTCAGGGCAGCTGGTCTCCTGAGTTGACAGGGATGAGGAGCAGAATACTCCTCCTGTAATCCAGGAGGAAGTAGTTAGTGACCTGCTGTGCCAGTGAGATCCCAACAAGTCCATGGATCTGGATGGGATTCATCCTAGGGTGTTGAGGGATCTGGCGGAAGAACTGGCTAAGCTGCTCTCTACCATTTATCATCAATCCTGGCTAACTGGGGAGGTCCCAGATGGCTGGAAGTTGGCCAACATGACGCCCATCCATAAGAAGAGCCAGAAGGAGGATCCGGGGAACTACGGGCCTGTCAGCCTGACCTCGGTGCCTGGCAAGGTTATGGAGCAGATCATCCTGAGTGCCATCAAGTGGCATGTAGAGGAAAACCAGGGGATCTGGCCCAGCCAACATGGGTTTAGGAAAGGAAAGTCCTGCCTGACCGAACTCACCTCCTTCTATGACTTGGTGACCTGTCTACTGGATGAGGAGAAGGCTGTGGATGTGGTCTACCTTGATTCCAGTGAGGCCTTTGACAGAGTCTCCCACAGTACCCTCCTGGAAAAGCTG
>NW_009693125.1:50327-50636 GCF_000703405.1 Apaloderma vittatum | reverse complement strand
TGGGGATGAAGGCACCGTGATGAAGGCAGGAATCCCCTCTGCCAGCTCCCCAGAAGAGAGCAGGGCTGGAGCTGCTGCACTGCAGCACTGAGCCCCATCTGGGGATATGGGTGTGCTCGGAGGGGAGGGCAGAGACCCCCTCTTCCATCCCTCAGAGCCAAGGAGAGAGCCTGGGGGACCTGTGGCTGCGAGCATGCCCCCCACCAGCTTGGCCCATCCCTCCGCTCCCGAGGGCTGCTGGATGCTCCACAGCCTCCTGAGCACCCCCTGAGCATCCCCTGGAGCCTTGTCCCCATGGCTGTGGGGAGC